>NW_010292379.1:605-15198 GCF_000700745.2 Antrostomus carolinensis | reverse complement strand
TTGTTTGTTTGGGGTTTTTTTTGTGGGGAGGGGAAAATAGTGCAGCTAGAAATACAGCACACAGTCCTGACTGAGTCTTTATTGTTTGTATCCATAGCTGTTGAAAAAGGAGAAGATTTTGATTCTCTGTTTTCTATTTTTTTTTCCTTCATTTTCCCAGAAGCAGACTAAAATATCCAACTTCTCTGAGACAAAAAAAAGAAAAAAAAAAAAAGAAAAAAAAAAAAGGGCAGTTTTCTGGCAATGGAAAAGGTCTTATCTGCAATTTTGTCAATTAAAAACAATTTTCAAGACAAAAGACTGATGATTGGATCTGATCAGACATTGCTACTCAGAACAGAGGGAGGTTATTTTTACAAATGACAATTAGCACATTATACAATTTTTTTATTCATTAAATAATAATCTTAACATAAAAAAAAAAAAAAAAGAATTCTCAGAAATAAAATCCAAACAAATTAATACTTTTTGGAGAAGCCTCACCATTTAATGCACAACATTTTTCTTTTAACTGCTTCTGCATTGCAAGACTCAGAATCTGTCCAATGAAGTGGGCTCATAGGGAAGAAGAGGGACATGAAGCATCTGTGTTTGATGCCAAAAGGAGGGAGGAGCAGCATGACAGAGAGCTCAATGGTTTGGGTCAGCTCAGCAAACTGAAATGACACCCATCCAGCACCTCCAAACAGGTAATTTGTGGGCATCATTGTTTTGCAAAAGCTTTTGACATTTCAGCTTTCCTTTCTGATTCCAAACGATGACATTTCCCACAGGGGACAAATTCAGTCACCTTTTGACAGAATAATCACAGCCACCCTTTCCTTCCACCTTCCTACCAGTTGGTAAACTCAAGGTGGCAGGTGGGAACCAGTGCACACCCCATTCACACCAGCAAAGACAGGCCACTGGGGCAGGATGGGACATTTTGATGGGACACAGGCTTCATGTTGGCATTGCCATTTGCCTCCCAACCTGTTCATTGCTAGTTATTTTTTTCGTGGCATGGGGTCACTCACACTGGGGTTCTCAACTTGTGGAAGTTGGAGATGTTGTCCTATCCCATTCCTCACCCCTTCCCAGTTCTATGTTTTGTGCTTGTTTTGTGCTTGGACACAGTTGCCCGTGCTTTTTTCATGTCTCTTCAGCTCTTCCCCTTAAATTCACCAAGTCTTTTAGTCCTTCCTTCTTCTCTTCTTCTCAGGTTGTCTGTCTGTCTCCTTGACTCTTATCACAAGGGTTGTCATATGTCTCCTAATCTTATGCTCAATCAAGAGAAAACAGGATATGGAGAAAGAGAACGTGAGCCTGGGTGGAGTGGGGATGGGGACGTTGGGAGAGGGGAAGAAGGTGGGGATGAAGGCTCCAGCAGCCACCTTGCACATTTCAGATTCTCTGAGAGGACAGCACTGTGCAGGGCTGTTGTGAACACCTCCATGGTCTGAGCCACAAGCACTCCCATCCCTTCCCATGCTTCACAGTCTGATCTTTCTGCCACCTCCTGTGGTCTCTTTGCCCAGGTGTGTTCAATAGATACATCTAAGGAGAAGATTCAGGAAAATTCCCATGGAGGAGGATAGAGAATACAAAAGGAAACTTTCAGGAAAATCTTATTTAGGTCTCAATTTGAAGACCCTGAGAAGCCCATATGGTTCCAGCTGTCCTGGAGCAAGACAGGGCAAGAGACAATGATTTTCAATTTCTTCAATCTCTTAATCTCCAAGAGGAAATCTGAGACTTCCCAGCCCAGCAAGAGCCTATGGTGAAGCAGACTACACTTGCAGGTGGCTCACAAGGGTCAAACTGAAGAAGCTTCTCCATCCCCAGCTCAGCACAGATCAAAAAACTGGGAATCTGAAAGGTAGCAGGGGGTGAAGACATGGCTCAGTAGCAGCTCTTCCTTGTCCCTGAGGGTTTGGGCATTTCCTCCAAAATGAAATAACAAAAAGGATGGTTGTTCTTCAAAGTTTTCAGTCTTGTACTGCACCAGCATTTGTGTCCTGGGCAAAGCTGAGGTAGGCAACAGAGCCTGGAAAGTGACAGGGAGATTTCTATCATCACTGCATCACTTGGGTTTTCCTTGCTCTACACAAAGCCAGGCAACTTATGGAAGAGGGTCACTTGATGTCCTACTTTCAGCCTCCCTTCCCAACACAAACATTTGACAGAGGGATTGCCCAAGACTCCCTGCTCTGCCCAAAATCCTTGCTCAGAGGCTGAGGGGATGCCTACTCAAAGACCAGCCAGGTAGGTCAGCGATGCCTTTTGCAAGGTGGTCAGCAGAGGGAGCTCAGTGGAAGCCAAGTGGAAACCCTTCTGATGGCATTTTCAGCCAGGACTAGGAACAGGAGTCCAGAAAAGAGACTGCAGGACACATAGAGACATTCATTTCCAGGATGCTCTGGAGATTCAGGCTGTCTGGCTGTGATGGTGTGAATCAGTCTCATTAGTCCGGTCCCTCTTTCAGGATGAGATGTAATATGACAGATTCTTTTTTTTTACTGGGGAAAAGTTTTTTCTTTCCCAGTTGGAAAGAAGGATGAGACAGGAACAGAGTAATTAAGGGGATCTGGGGACATAATAAGAGGTTTGTTTTAGCCCAAGTGTGACCAATGTGTAGAGTCAGCTTCATATCTCCTGAGATGGCTTTGTCACAAGGCAGGAGCAAGGCTAAGGAAGAAGGGAGCAACTGAAATTTGCCTTTCCCTCAGCTAGAGCCAAAGAAATTTTCTGTCTGGAGTCAGGAAAGGGAAGGAGATTCAATCCCACTCACAAGCAAGGTTTAAGGTCAGTTTTAGCAGTGTTTTGACATTTCCAGGTTCCCTTGGGGCCCTAAGAATAGGAATGCCATAAATGTCGAGACGCAGGCATAATTGACCTTAAACTTTATGTGGTGAATAACCATCCCTCCCTCTCTACTCTTTCTGGCCTCCAGGTTGCCCTCCATCCCTGTCAGAGGATAGCTGAAATTTAGCTCTGCCAGAAAGAAAGAGTTAAATTTTATCTGCTGCCTGGGATACTCCATTCAAAAAGGCAGGAGATGCTGCAGGAAAAAGAAGGACAAATAAAAACTGAGATCATATGCAGGATCATTCCTGGGGAAATCTGTCCTGGTGGTGAGAGGAAGGGAAGTTTTTTTCAACAAATGTATCCAAGATAGGAGTTGGACCCTTGTTTTCATATTTGGTTTTAACTGCAAACAGGATCACGTCCTCAAAACCCTGATGTTTGAGCATCAAAGATGAGTGTGGGCAAAGATGGGAAAAAGGCTATTGGGGAAGCCTGGGGAAGCCAAAGAGGTGGGGTTTTTAACTAGTGGTATTTTAGAACTCAGAGGTCTGGGGATTCCCTCAAAGAGATGTGGAAAAGGTGACTCCAAAAGCTGAAATTCACTTTTTGGACCTTTGCATCTCCCCAGGGTAATTTTTGAGACACCACAAGCCACAAAAAGTTTCAGATCACCAGCCAAAGCTCACTCCCATCCTTACTCTTTTCAATGTCCCAGAGGGGACAGCCATGGGTTGAAAGACAAGAAGTCTTTTCCATCCTTGAGCTGCAGTTCAGGGAGGGAAATGCCGCCCTGCCAAAGCTGCCTTTTCCCTGCCTGCCTCCTGCCCGCCACCACCAACCCTGTCACTTCGCCAAATAAAGTGAGGATGCTAATTGCTCTGCCTGCTAATCTATTCTAATGCATGGTAATAGAAGCTGAGTTTCTGCCCTGATAACTCTCCCGGTTTATGCTGCAGAACGGCAATCCCACCGCCCGCCCGTTATCTCTGTCCCCAGGTGGGCTCCTCCCTCTATCACAGCAATTGAATAAGCCCACCCCCGGAGCGCCGCGGGGCGTGGGTGCAAGGGATTTATTCCTCCATCTCCTGCCCTACAAAACCATAAACAGCATCCCTCCCCCCTGCTTTGGGGGATTTCATACCCCTTCTTCTTCCTCTCAACCCCTCCTTTCCCAAGTTTCCAGAGATGCAGATTGTCTTGTCCATGCTAATCTTGCCTGGGGGAGCCCTGGGTTGGTCTATCAAATTCAACCTGCTTCCCTGCTTGTGAACAAAGGTTCAGACATGGCCCAGAGACCACACCAGCTCACACACTACTGGGGTGCAGCCACGGACAAGTGATTTGTGTGTACACATGCGTGTGCCTCCATAGGCAGATCCCTGATGAACATTTTGATAGCTCATTCAAGCCTGAGATGAACAGAAGCATTTCACATGTAAATCCCTGGAAACTTGGAGCCTTTGTTCGATGAAGAATTGGAAATTGTTTGCTGGCAGAGGGGGAGGAGAGTGTGGAAATGAGGGAGGGCGTCTGTGGAAGGTGGTGTGGAAATACACCCCTCAGCTGGTCCTATTCAGCATTACAGAAAGACTATGTTCCCTCCATGGTAGCCATCACATTCAGAGAGACCTCAAAAAGCCCCCACAAGCTCTGCAGTATCAGTCAACCTCTAGGGCTGAACAACTTTGGGGTGAGGACTTGGCTCCAGGTGGATCCTAACCTCAGGCTGCAGAAGATGGTGGCATTTCATCCTAGGCAACTCTAATCGTCTTCAGTTTCCACTCAGACCATGCCATGAAGCTAAGCTGCCCTGACAAAAATGCCATTTGTTGATTCCCACCTGACATTGCAAACTCACTTGAAAGAGTGACTAGCAACAATTGTGCTGGCAACACACAGGTCTCCAAGAAGAAACCTATTCCCTGTCAAAGAAGTAGTCTGAAAAAAGCCAACGTGAGTGTTTGACATATGGGAAGATGGGTATCACCTGCTTTCATCCACTGACCCTTTCCAACCTCTTGCAAGGGTCAAAGACACAAGGAAAGGACATGTCTGAAGCTGCACAATCTTTGCTATGCTGTCCCTTAAATCACAGCCCTCTGACTCCTTTTGAACTAACCAGGCACGATACAAACCTGGAAGCTAAAGGCAGGCGGGCGGAGAATTTCATAGCACAAAAGTCACAAGCAGCAGACAAAGCTCAAGCCAAAGGCATGTACATGAACTGCAGTCAGTCCAGAGTACTGAGGTGGTCACAGAGATCTGATGGAACCATCTTTTGTCATCTACCCATAAAAGACTGGACTTCAAATGAAGATGGAAAAGCCCCTGAAGATTCAGTTGAAGGCTACCTGAGTCATAAAAGCTTCTGTCTCTGAGGAGGCAGTAAAATAACTTTCCCAGCACTGAATTCACTTACAGTCATTTTAAAAAAAAATTAAAAGAAGAAGAAAGCGAGAGAAAAGGAACAAGGTTGCTAGATAAGGAAAGCAATTAATGAACAAAATTACTTTTCCCAGAGAGCATCCTATCATGGTGCTTCCTATTCATGTTAATAATATTTGTGAGTGTCTTCCCCAGAACCTGGGTTCGTAACACCTACGCTTTCCCACGATCCTATATGTTCTCCTCTGCAAGGGCTGATGCAAATAATTTGTTCAAAGGGGGTGAAGCTCTTTGTTCATGGCCTGATTCAAATGCCTGGAAATATCATCCCTGAATTCTTCGTGGGAGCTTCTTTCAAGTAACTCTAGAGAAATGTATTTGGTGTTTTCTCTATCATCATGACCCAAATGCCAATTATCTGTTGGTGAAGAGAATGCGAGGTGCCCATGCCTCCAGAAAGGTAAAATTTGTCATGTTTTGCTCACAGATCAGAGCTGATCCTTATCAGTGAACCTAAAATTTCCCCATGAATCACTGCCAAGGCTGCAGTGAAACCCAGGAGTCCTAAAAGATGGATGAAAGGCTTTGGTGTCACTTCAACCTCATCTTTTAAAGGACAAATAGAGCAGGAAAACTGCAAATGAAGAACACAGCATCTGTATTCATGGAGGTCTGCGGGGAGGTTTGGGGAGCCATTGGAAATACACTGCAAGGGGTCCCCCACTTATACAGATACTAAATCACCCCCAGACTCAGCCAGCATATCACTTAATTGCTCTTTTGTAATTATTATCTGCTGTTCTGACTTGGGGAAGCCTAGCAAGAAGAGAGAAAACATTTCCACAGGATAGACTGATTGGACTTAAACACTATTTATCAAAATCTCCCACCTCTAGAAACCCCTTGCCCCAAACAGTTTTACTCAGAAAGGTGCAGGACATAGGGGATTCCCACAGTTTCTCAAACCAAGTTCTTCCTTCCCACTGCTCCTTTCAATCTTTTCAATATCTCCTTTTTCACGTCACTTTTCAGCTCCTTCCCTTCCCTCCTCCTCCTGCCCATGTGCATCCATCCATCTGCCCATGTCCCCCGGCAGCAGAGCCAGCAGACAATGACGTGTGCTGTAGCTCTGTTATTTGCTGCTGGCAGAGATAGTTCTTCCCTCTGGGCTGAAACTTTCTGCATGTTTTCCAGCAATACAATTAGAAGTCTGAAAAAAACACAACACAAGATAGCCCAGAGAGAAATACATCAAGCCCCCGTTACCATACAGACCTCAAAAGGAAGGTTTCCAGATGCCCCATGGCTCCAGTTGGAGCAGAGAGAGACTTGATGTGGAGAATTAAGCTTCACTGGGGAAAAATAAGCTGAGGAACCTCTTAGTCCAAGCTTGACTTTCTCTGTGTGCTGTGAAATCACTGTGATGGGATTTGCTGCCTGAAGAAGACAGGAACCCATGCAGTCTCACCAACCCCACTCAGACACCTCTCCTATGAATAAAGGCTGAGAGAGTTGGGGCTGTTCATCCTGGAGAAGCAAAGGCTCCAGGTAGACTTTATTGCAACCTTTCAATACTTAAACGGGACCTATAAGAAAGATGGTGACAGAGTTTTTAGCAGGGCCTGTAGTGATAGGACAAGGGGTGATGGTTTTAAACTAGAAGAGGGGAGATTCAGACTAGATATAAGGAAGAAATTTTTTACAATAAAGATGGTGAAACACTGGCCCAGGTTTCCCAGAGAAGTGGGAGAAGCCTGATCCCTGGAAACACTCAAGGTCAGGTTGGACGGGGCTCTGAGCAACCTGATCTAGTTGAAGATGTCCCTGCTCACTGCAGGGGTGGGTTTGGCTACATGGCCTTTAAAGGTCCTTCCAACCCAAACCATTCTATGATTCTATGACAGTCCCAATCCATCTCTAGGGCATTTATCTCTTTGCAGCAAGGAAAAATCTCGGGTTCAGCTGGATGCCCAGCCTTCAACAGGTGAACTATTTCATAGGTCCTAAGTAAAGGATAAAATGTGCTTACATGGTAGTTTTCAGACCCTCACATTACTGATGCACATGTTTTTGGTCAAAGCTACAGCTTCCCAACTACCTAAGTCAGCATTCTACCCCAACTCTGACACAAATAACCATAAAAACCCTACTCAATGTATGCCTTATCTTGACTTTCACAACTCTGCTCCTTCACACTGTGCACTAGGAAAGGGATAGATAAGGATTTTAATCTGAGTCTCACTGCCTTTCACTGCCTTTCTCTGCCCAAGCCTGCTCCAGCTAAAAAGGCAGAGAACAAGCTCCTGACCTTCCCCAAAGCTTTTTCTCCCTGCTGAGGGCCACATCAGGCAGCCTGACGTCCCTCTACAGTGGTTGCCTATCCAGCAAGGAGAGCAAGATGACTCTAGAGAGAGGTTTGGAGTTGAGTAAGGGTCCACTCAGAGCCAGCTTATGAGAAACAGAAGGACCAGGACTTCAGATGACCCTAGAAATGATCCCTACCTCATTCTTCTGCCACTTTAGCCATTCAGCCAAAAGGAGATCCTCAGACATTATTACCCTAAAATAGAAGAGGAGCTTCTAGTCCAGTCTGGAACACCCCACTGAGCCTTCCCCTCACTCCATGAGGCACAGGAAAGCACTCCCTGACCTACAGCTTTGCTGGGGATCTCATCTAATGCTCCAGCTGCAAGGAAAAGGCTGTCAGTACATGATATATGAATTTCCCCTCAACCGTGCATGAGTGGAAGGGATGGGTTAAACACTGAAAAATTGCTGTGGAGCTGTGAACGACCTTCGGCAGGCTGGGTTGTCAGATGCATGACAATAGAGACATTCATTATACATTCCAGGTGTCCATCTCCCACATGGGTTTTCCTAGCCTCCTTCCCTTTAAAAAACATGTAATTTCTAGATAAAACTTGCACAGTGATCCTTTCTGGGTAATTCTGAGACTACTGAGTGTGCAGGATGGCCAGGTTGTGCTGGTGGCTGTAATGGTAGTCACCATGAGAAGGTATTATTTCTTCTGGCTGTGACAGTGAACTATAATGCTCTGACACAGACTGTGAAGTTGTGAGTGTGGTTCCAGTGTGGGAGGTGGTGGGGAAGGGATAAGGATGCTTAAAGAGGCAGAAAGTACAGTTTCCTGGTGTTGGCTTTAATTCATGGTCCACCTGTATGAGACACATCTTCTCCCAACATGATGTGATGGACAAGAGTGTAACAATACTTGCAAAGAGCAAGAGAGTCCTGCTAGTACTTCAGGATCAACCCTACAATATCCAATCCAGAATCCTGGATTTAAACCCTCCATTTTATGGGTTGGTTGCAGAACTCAGGTTTTTAGTTACATCTGAAATGGAGACAATAGCCTGGCACTGTGCGCTGAGAATAAGGTCAGGTGGTGGAAATGGAGCTCATGGTGTGTTTGTGCTCTCAAACAGATTATAAAACAGGGTGAGGACTCTTTGAGACAGCCTGGTTGTATCTAGAGTCAAGCCTATGGTGGCATAAACAGGTCTAGGTTACGTGCTTATGTTGTGAAGGTAAAGGGCAGACTTGGCAATAGGCTGAAGCGCATTGTCTCACTTAAATGACCCTGCTCCAACCTGCACATTTTGTTGAGGGAAAGCAGAAGTCAGGACAACAGCTGGTGGGACAGGCTGTAGCATGCTCATGCTCACTCATATCTGACCCAGTGAGACAGCAAAAACCTTAATCTCTTAGATATAGTGTGGGTCAGGGCTCCATTTATGCAGAGAGCTGCCAAGCTCAGGATGCTTCTCCTCCTGATGATGTGGACATCTCAGTGTCAGAGGATTCTCAGACCTGTATTTATCTCAGATTGCAGATGTGTCTTCAGGAGCATGGGTAGGTTGTCAGAAACAGGAGACCAAGGTTCTTGGTGCAGGCTCCAACCCAGCCCTTCCTCTGCTATAGCCATCCCTACAGCCCAGGGTGTTAAGCATCATTTGAATCTGGTGCAGCACATGAGGTGAAGGTGTTATTATTCAAGTCACTGGTTCCAATGAGATTATCCAGTCTAATGGAGCATCTTGCATGGATGTCCTCTAAGCCTGAATTTTCACTGTCAGAGAATCCCTAGTCAAGTGGAAAATTAGAAGGAGAGGGGAAGAAGGGGTTATGGAGGGGAGAAGGGAGGGGATGATTAAGTTCTCTAGAAATTAATTCATAACTAGAGAAATGGAAATAATAACTCCCCAAGCCGATGGACAATCCCCAGCAAACAGATTTCAATTTGGAAGCCAGCTTTGCTGCTGTTGTATCGTTTGCTTTCTGGCTCACACCGCTTCATTGACTTAATTTTCCAACCAAGGTGTTGACTTTGCCCTCGGATTGTGGCTCCTGCTTTCTCCCTGCCAAGACTTGAACAGTTCAGAGCCCACTCACTACCCCTGGCTGCCCAACCCTCAGTGACCAAGGTTGGGCAGGTCCAGTGAAGAACATTGGCTGGAAGTGAGGGTAGAGATGAAGTAATGCACTGGAAAAGAGACAGATGGAAAGAAAAGGGGGGGGGTGGAGGAAAGGCAGGGGAAAGGAAGGAAAAGAAGGAGGGATCTCACTTGTTAGTCCTCTTTAAGTTGTTTTTGGTTGGTTGGTTGGTTGGTTGGTTGGTTGGTTGTTTTTTTTTCTCGGGAATAGATCCCAGCACTTGGTAAATTCAGAAGATCTTGTGCAAAGCACACATGTATTCTCGGTGGAGTTTAAAGCCAGCACCAGCCTGTTTCACCCTGACAGCAGGACATACATGTCTTTTTGGTATATTGTGATCCCACACACTGTCCTAGGGCAAGGCAGGACTTTGTCAAAGCCTTCAGAATGTTAAAGCTGCAAGAGGTTTGTTGTGTGAAGTAGCTTCTAAACCCAGTTGATCTGCGGAAGGGTAGGAAGGCTCTGCAGGGGGATCTAGACAGACAAGATCAATGAGCCAGGACCAACTATTCTCTTTTAGTTGTTGTTAGAGAAGTCAGTGCTGGATCAATATTAATGTTCACATTACTAAAGCCACACAGAGCAATTGTTTATGATGTCAGCTGGCCCCATGCACAGAGCCCGGGTTTGGACGACGCGCAGGTTACAGGAGGGATGAGTTCAGGCACCGCAGCGCAGCCCTGAAGGTGAATTTGTCCAATGCTGAAATAAAACCAGGGAAATTTTCTTACCCCTGCACTGGGCACTGGTGAGGCTTCAGCTCGAGTGCTGGGTTCAGTGTTGGGCCCCTGACTCCAAGAAGGACATGGAGGTGCTGGAGCGTGTCCAGAGAAGGGCAACGGAGCTGGGGAAGGGTCTGGAGCACAAGTGTGCTGAGTTCACGGCTGAGGGAACTGGGGTTGTTGAGGCTGGAGAAAAGGAGGCTGAGGGAAGACCTTCTGGCTCTGTCCAAGTCCCTAAAAGGAGGGTGGAGAGAGGTGGGGGTGGGTCTGTTCAACCAAAGACCAAGTGAGAGGACAAGAGGAAATGACCTCAAGTTGCACCAAGGGCAGTTGAGATTGGATGCAAAGAAGTGTATCTTTGCTGACAGGGTTCTGAGGCATTGGAAGGGGTTGCCCAGGGCAGTGGTGGAGTCCCCATCCCTGGAGGGATTGAAGAGTTGTGTAGACATAGTGCTGAGGGACACGGTTCAGTCGGGGACTTGTCAGTGTTGGGTTCATGATTGGACTCGAATATCTTAAAGGTCTTTTCCAATCCAGGCAATTCTGTGATTCTGTATATATTCGACTTGGAGCAGCAGGGCTCACCTCCATGGCATTATTTAATAGTAGTGCCAGATAAAGCAGCTTTGTCCCAAGTTGTGAGAGATATCACAGCACAGGCTCATAAATGGTCTCCTATGGCATAACTCTCAACAAACCACGTCCTCAACCATCAAAAGCTGGACTTGTTGCCCAACAAATGTGTGGACTTGGGAAATGGCAAAACAATAATGTGGAGCTTCTGGTCCTGAGATGTCAGGACCATGGTTTCAATTGAATACTAGTTAATGAGCAAAGAGGTTGGGACATGCAGGCTGAACTGCAACAGTGGACAGTGGACCTCCAGCAGCTAAGGGTGTCTGAGCACAGAGATCTGCTCAGCTGCTTGACAGGGTTTGCACACACTTGCACACACATCTGCCCCAAAATGGCCTTGAAATGGGGCTGGAGAGAGTTAACAATTGTTTACCTGATTCCCCGGTGCAGCTCGGTAAAATGTTACTGCTTCCCAGAGGCACGAAATATAATTTTGCCTTAAAGGTTAATAGTATTCTACTCACTGAGGAAAGAAAGGAGTGCTTGAAAAGCTCTTTCATTAGGATCCCAGCCGGCTGCACTTCAGATGGTACCCAAGGCTCTGACCACCAAGGGGAGCTGGGTTCCTCCTGGCCAAAGCCTGCTCTCCATCCCCTCCCACCTACACAGCCGGCATTGGCAGCTCTGTTTGCAAGAAAGATCTCTTCCCAGGGATTCAGAAGTTTTTAATACTGAATTTAAATTAAAGGCATTACTCATGACCTTGGGCAAGAGTGAGTCCCTTACTCATGAAATGCAAGTGAGATTTCCCTGTTCTTTGTGGGGATTTATTATCCTTACTAAGAATAAATGGATCAAAACAGAGAAAAAAAACACCCTATTCTTGTGGTAGTGAGAAAGCTGAGAGTTCTCAGCAACCAGAGGCTGCCCACTACTCACTGAGCTGCTGACCCTCTCCAAGCACATCCTCAGAAGCATTTAGGGGTGCAGAATCACAGAATCAGAGAATCGTAGGGCTTGGAAGGGACCTCTGGGGATCATCTAGTCCAACCTCCCTGCCATAGCAGGTTCCCTATAGCAGGTTGCACAGGAAAGCATCCAGGTGTGTTTTGAAGGTTTTGAACATCTCCAGAGATGGAGACTCCACAACCTCTCAGGGTCTCTGACACCCTTACAAGTAAAATATTTTTTCCTTACGGTGCCCTCCTGCTGCAGAGCAGAGGATGCACCCACAGCTGACAGGTGGTTGGTGACTGGGGAGATGCTTCGATCAGGAAGCTGTGACCTTTATGTGCTTTAAGCTTCTCCCAGAAGAAAAGGATGTTGGAAAACAAGGCTGCTCCTAGATTATGTGTAAATACACCAGATGCTATGATGCACTTGCTTTCTGCAACCACAGTGGCTTTAGCTCAGCTCTAGACTGCTTGATCAAAGAGTGTCTGATCAGACAGACACTGTCGAGATCCTCCTGGGGTGGGAGTGGCATGTCACAGTGACTTGCTATTGTCTGTGAAGCCTGTTTCAGGATAGATTGTTTTGGTCTCTGGATGAATCAGATGTGCTGTGCACAGGCTTGTTCACATTCAGTCCTCACAGGCTGCATCTGCATCTGAAGTGGGGACAACACTCAGATGCTGAGGGATGAGTCTCTTGGTGGGTCTTTCTTCAGACTTTCTTTCAAACAGAGAATATCAGGTCAGATATGGGGACATCAGGCTGACCTGAGTGGTTTGATATTCAGTTTAACTGCCAGTGTGTGAGTCTGCAACGCACACAAGACTCAGAGGCTTTCTGCTTCCATCTTGCTCCTGGTTTCTGCTGCATATTGCCTCCCAAAACCCTGGTCTGGGCTTAGCATCAGTCATGAAACAGTCTGACAGTTACCCTTTGCCCAAGTATTGGCAATGGACATAAATGCAGAATAGTCATTAAGACAAGTATAAAATACAGGGCTCTTCTCCAAGCTCTGTGTCTCCTAAGCTGACACAGGATGCAACGCCAGCACGATGTCTCCTGAGCCTCCCAGAAGATCCATCACCTCCCCCAGCAGCTCAGGAGAGGATGTGAGGCACAAAAGGCAGCAGAAAGCTAATCTGTTTGCTATATAAAACAACCAATAATATGCAGGACATTTCCTATTAACCACTACACATCCAGACAATTACTCTGATTGATTCCAATCAGGTTTTACACCTCGCTTTATCCATCAGCACAAAGCTTCACTGCCTGTTAATATAATGGGGCAAACCATTCTTAATGGAGGCTGCCAAGCACTATAGCATCAGCATTAGCAGTCACAAGATCTGATGAAGTAAATGCAGTGTTAGGACAGCTGAGGTTTTGCAATCTCTGCTTGGAAAGAGCAATAAAAAAAATCTATTAGAGCACCCACACAACAGCAAACTCACCAATAACTCTCCCTGTGTTCTGAATAAATTTCTAATCTGATGGAAAAAGACTGAAGAGGTACCTTGAGATATATGTCTTCTACAACCAGGATTATTATACATGTGTGATACTGATGTGATGGATAGATGGATGGATTGATGGATAGATAAATCGATAGATAGGTAGACAGAGAGACAGATGGACAGACAGATAGATGATCTGGTTCATTCTCTGCCTACCTTCTATCTGGGACTGAGAACCTTCCCCCTCTCTCAATCTGAGCAGAAAGGCTGTCATCTTTGTGGCTGCTCTTTTAAACAAGTTTGCAGATGAAACAGTGATCCAAAAAAGAGACTGTTGAATTCAAAAAATATGCCCCTGTTGAAGAGGATGAGGAAGAAAAAGTCCCAATGGCTGACTCTGCAGAGTGAGGTCAACTGGGACCTTCCTCCAGAGGTCTCCATGAAATTTAGAGACATTAACCAACTATTAACTTCTCAAGAAGGGGATGAAAATTATTTTTGTCACTGTCCCCTGCCCTGATTAAAAAACAAAAGAAAACAACAAAATCTCACTGTACAGCAGAAAATAAATGTGCACAAGGAGGATTCTGTGAGCCAGAAGGAGCAAGAACAACTGAATTAGGAACAAAGAGCCATAAAGAGGCTGTGACTCCAGATATGCCATGGGTTCATGAAGGAAAGAGAGATCAGTCTGGAGAAGAAATCATCCACAGAGCTCATGTTTGCATCAAAGCATGTGCATATTAGTTTACATAGCACTTTAATATAGCTAATGTGTGAGGTTTGTATGCACAGACACACAAGGTACACACAGATATCTATCTAGCTACCTAGAGACAAGTGAATAAACCTTCAACCCCAGCACTGAAACAAGACCCTGAAGAAGAGAGTGAGGAAGGAAAGTCCCATGGGGGACTCATAGAATCACAGAATGTTGTGAGTTGGAAGGATCATCCAGTCCAACTCCTGTCACTGCACAGGACAAGCCCAACATTCACACCATGTCCCTAAGGGCCTTGGCCAAATGCTGCTGGAATCTTGTCAGGCTTGGCGCCATGAGCACCTCCCTGGGGAGCCTGTGCCAGTGCTCCACCACCCTCTGCCTGAAGAACCTTTTCCTAACGGAACAACCTCACCCTCCCCTGCCACATCTTCCTGCCATTTCCTCTGCTCCTGGCATTGGTGACCAGAGAGAAGAGATCAGCGCCTGCCCCTACTCTTCCTCTGGTGAGGAAGTTCTAGACAACGATGAGATCT
>NW_010292379.1:0-546 GCF_000700745.2 Antrostomus carolinensis | reverse complement strand
CCCTTTAATCCCTTCACCAATTTTGTCGCCTCCCAGGACACTCTCCAGCAGCTTTAGATCCTTTTGATTCTGTGGTGTCCAAAACTGCCCCCAGTACTGGAGGTGAGGCTGCACCAATGCAGAGCAGAGCAGGGCGATCACCTCCCTCACCCAGCTCGCAATGCAGTGCTTGATGCACCCCATCTTCTCACTCCATAGAGTGAGGGCAACTAGGACCTTCCTCCAGAGGTCTCTGTGAAATTTAGAGACCTTACCCAACTATTATCTTCTCAAGAAGGAGATGAAGATCATTTCATCCCCTGTGGGGGACTCCGTCTCGTAAGGGCAACTAGGATCTTCCTCAGGATGGAGGAGATGGCCAAGCTGTTCCTCCAACCACTGCTGAAGACACTAGAGCCCTTCCAACCCTAGCGAACACAGTCACTATCTCTCCCCATGAAACCACCAAATTAATGACTCAATAGGTCCAGGCCAAAAGTTTTATCTCAAAGTGCCATGAGCACTTACATGGATACCTCCTCCAGGTTCCAGTATAAGTTGGGGAAT
>NW_010292378.1:7657-7861 GCF_000700745.2 Antrostomus carolinensis | reverse complement strand
GACTTCCCAACTCTGCAGAGGATGCAATGGCTGCTCTGGCTGTTAGCAGCAGGAAACATGCCAACTCTGCAGTGCTCAACAAGGCACCTTGCCAAGGCCACTTGCCTCTGCTCCATCAGGCCCAGAGCCACTGCTGCACACCGCAGGAAAAGCTCTTCCAGTGAGGTGCACTGCGGGACAAAAACGTGCCAGGGGACTGTGAAA
>NW_010292378.1:6473-7628 GCF_000700745.2 Antrostomus carolinensis | reverse complement strand
ATGATGCTCCCTACTGCACGGGGGAAGACAGTCTTTAGGTGATTTAGATTTGATATTTTGAAATAGCAACCATTTCATAGATGTAAAAGCCCTCTCTTATCACGGATCTAGCTAATGGAGTGCTTTTCTTATCCTTACAGTGAAAACACAGGGATTTGTTATCTAACCTTACCCTTTTTCCCACAGCCTTCTAAATTTCACCGAAATCTTTCAGCTATTCTGATTCCTCCAGGTTTATTTCCTTTGCTATCTACCAGAGTGAGGGGAAGAAAAAAACCCAAATCAAAGATCACAATTATTTGTTAGTAGTTCAGACCAGGTTAGAAATGAAAGACAGATAACAAGAAACAAAATCAGATTTTGCAAAATTAAAGACTTAAGAGGGGAGGTTTAGATTAGATATTAGGAAGAAGTTTTTCACTGTGAGGGTGGTCAGACACTGGAACAGGTTGCCCAAGGAAGTTGTGGATGCCCCCTCCCTGGAAGTGTTGAAGGCCAGGTTGGATGAGGCTTTGAGCAACCTGGTCTAGTGGAAGGTGTCCCTGCTGCTGGCAGGGGGGTTAGAACTGGATGAGCTTTAAGGTCCCTTCCAATCCAAACCATTCTATGATTCTATGATTGCAAATTTCAGGCCCACACAGCAATGCCTACACCAGCACACCAACAACTTTTGCCAAGTTAAAAGAATCTATCTTCTAAATACTCTCCCTGCAGAAAAAATGAAGAGATTAGTTCCCAGATGTCATAAGCCAGCTGACCATGCACAAAGTACTACTGTTTAACAAGGGGTGACTATTACGTCCTTTTTATTCCTCACCTAGGCTGATCACTTGCTTTTATATCCCCCCAAAAAACCCAAGAAGGTCTTAGGAAAAGTTTACACTTTGTTTTATGCTGTAGGACATTCCAATTCCACTCACTCCAACATCTTTAGTAGCTGAAAGTTCATGAAAGCAACTTTCCTTAAAACTCTTCTCCTTCACAGGACGGTATTAGAAAACAGGGAGATTCCAAAAACATACAATAAAGGAACTGGTAAGTTGTTGGCTCAGTGACCTCCAGCATCTGCTATTCTGGTAGCAAAGAATTTTAATGAAGATATTCTTGTATATAATTTTAACGAAGGAAAGATCCAAATTTCCCTATCATGTTCTT
>NW_010292378.1:0-6442 GCF_000700745.2 Antrostomus carolinensis | reverse complement strand
AGTAAGGTGTGCAGTCTGCAGGGAAGGTTACTGCCAAGTCCCAGACACAGGTGAGAAGAAAAGGAGTGCTCTTTTCAGAAAGAGGAGACAACCAGTGAATTATCTTTCGTTTCTCGTCCACTAAATCTCACAGCACGCTCACCCCTACAGGCTTCCTCCCCCTCCACTCCCAGCCCACCCCACACACTCCTGCTCACAAGCTTTAATATATGTCGTTAAATTCCCCAAACCTCTCGTATCACTGCACTAGCAAACTTAAGACAAATAGTTTAAAATTATACATTTTAACAGGACTCACTGTGAAGACTTCAGATATGCGTCTGAAAACATGGAGCAGTTGTGTTAAATTACCTGCTATGTATTTCAAACAAAGGTAGGACTAGCCAAACTAGATTAGGCAACTAGCCATTTAATTTCGTAATCCAGTGCTTTCCTTAAGAGCAGTAAATACCAGATGCTTCAAAGAAATGCACACACAAAAAACCAACCTAAAGATGACACTATCAAGCATCCCAAAAAAATTCCTCTGTTTTAAAGCATGCCTTGAAGCTACAACTAAATCAACATCAACAGGAGCCCTTCCCTAAAAGAGCAACCCCATTCTCCCCTCTCCTCCTGTACTAGAGTACAACGTGCAATCGCATGGGCACAAAACGGGCTGATGCAGCAGGATATTCCAAGAGAAAATTGTTAATTATTTGGGTGGAGTTGGTGTTCCATTGGGTTAGCCAACTCAACTCACACAAATGCCAGCTCTTGCAAACAAGCAGAGAATTTGGTCAATCTTTTTTTGAATTAGATTAGCTGAGCTACAACAGGAAAGCAAGACAAGAGAGACATGAAGTCCTTATACAGGGCAAGCAGCAACAGCAAGGTTGGAAAGACACAAGAGGAACACAGTTGCTCCATTCCACTCTACATCACACTAAACTGGTTTAACTTCAAGAATGTAGCTCTTAAACTTAGGCTACAGCCACACCATAGTTTGAGCCAGTTTAAATCAGAACAGTTGCAATATCACCCTCCATTTTCTTTTCCACACACGCATTCCTGTCTATTCCTGTGCACCCACGGTGTGCAGGAACCATTTCAGCAGGTTCAGCCCACCAAAGCAGAAAAGTATTTATGTTTTATGCAGCTGGACTTTTCCATTTATTTTAACTCAGTTTTTACCTTGGAGATCTAGAGAGTACTACTGCCAGGGTGCAAAGGAAACAGGAATGCATGGCTCAGGTAAGCAGGCACTTAAATAAGGCATAAAAAAATTCTTTCCAAAAATTATTTGTTGCACATAAACTATTTCCAAAACAGTTTAAGAGTTTCTTTCTAAACGGAAAGAAAAAACTTTTAATTCCACACTTCTTAACTTGCATTGACAATCATTTTTGGACTCATGCTGTCTTGAGCTACCTAAGGTGGATCTCCAGCTGTACACAGGTTCATCACGTGGCCAGTAATAGTGGGGTTGCGGGGAGTGACTGAGATGCTGGGTCATCCCAAATTTCAGCTGCAGAAGAAAAGGAATGAGCAGGGACTGCTGGGGCTGTGATATTCAGTGATATTTACATCCACGTGTCAAGGTATAGACCACATAATTGGTGGAAAGGCCAATTTTCAATTTTGGTACACATCCCACTGTTCTGTTCCATTTTCCTAAGTTAAGAAATATCTTTTGCACACCACTTTACCTCCATGAGGTAAATCATTTCAAGCTTTTTATTGTCTTACGCTAAATTTTTGGTCTCTGAAGTCTTTAGCCATGTTTCTGACAGCGAGCAAGTCCACAAAGATTACATCACCTAGAGACACACCACATTTTTTAAGTTTTAAATAGCTTCTTGTAATTTACATCTTCGTAAAGTTAACATTCTTTTAATAATTTACTTAAGAAATTGCCTAGGTTTTAAATGACAAAAAAATCCCCACTCCAACCACAAGTGTGACTATGTGAAAAGCTGTTACTTCAATACCGTGTATTAAGTCAGAGTCTGAGCCTTGTATTGCTGAACACAGCAAACGGTAGAACTGGAAGCAAAAGCAGGTTATTATCCATTGAAGAGACATTCTCTTCATCAGTTCCTCTTATGTTGTACAAAATTTTACTTAACCCGGACCCCCCACACAACAGTAAATGACAGAAAGGGTACCGAATGCGTTACCTCCTGGATTTTGTACCAGGACACCTTTTCCTAAGGCCAACTGAAGATTTTAACAAGCAAAATGAAACACAAAATTTTTGTGTCCTCTGCCAGAAATCTGTATCAAAACATATGGGCAAGCACTAGGAAAAAGAAAACTGGAAAATTAAGAGGGAAGATTTTTCACCTTTCTCCAAGAGAGAGAATTGTTTGATATAAGACAACTCCCATACACCTGCCCAAAAAAACCCCCAATAAACCAAAAACCAAAATAAAACAAAAAAGGTCACAATTAGCCAGTCCAGACTATTGATAAGGAAATTTCTCTCCGCAATCCTATTTCTATCTTTTAACATTTTTATCTCATTCCTTTTCAAAAGGTCAGTTATTCACATATGAACACTTTGTATGAAAATAATTTCCTTTTTTTGCATTCTTTCTAGTCATTTCCTTCATTTTTCTCATTCTTGTATTACACTTTCCTCAGAATCACTTTTCAAACTTGAGTATTTTCTCTTTTTTTCTTGCAATAGATGCAGCATTAGAAGACATTAAACAGAAGAGAGCAGAAAGACCATACTTAATTCCCCCAAAACAGGCAGAAGACAGGAAAGAAGACATCAGCAAGAAATAAAAACAATACCAAAATGCTAAAGGCCCACTTATGCGCCTCAGAAGCTGCAGCTACAGCCCCGGACGGCTGCCTTCGCAGAACACGCTCTCCGAAGGACAGCATGCTCAGAGCAGTAAGATGTTCAGACTTTCTGACAAGTTGCCTTGATTCAAAGACATGCTACAGAAGTTCAAGTCTCTGATAAAAATCATAGATATCTCAGAATAAAAGACAAAATACATAACTAAAAGTTTAGTAATACCAGAATCAAAAATCCTGTTCTCCCACGCTTTTGCTTTTTTGTTTGATGGATTCACGCTACAGGAAGGGAGAAATCCTGATTGAAGTTCTTCCTCAGACTCAGTTTTAAGACTTCCCTCCTATACAGACTCCACAATAAGGAACAAAGTGTAAAATCATATGGCAGCCTCTTCTTTGGGACTGCGGGTACTTCTATATTTTCTTCCCATACAAAATTTTAACACAACTTATAAAAACTTAATTCTTCCCTTGATCACCAGTGATTTTTATTTTTTTTTAACTGATATATGGGGAAGAGAAATGGAGGAGGTAAAGGTACAAAACAGAATTTTAACACAACTTATAAAAACTTAATTCTTCCCTTGATCACCAGTGATTTTTATTTTTTTTTTAACTGATATATGGGGAAGAGAAATGGAGGAGGTACTGAAGGAGACACTGCAGTCTCCTTCCTTTAAGAAATCCAAATTGTAAGTTGGAAAAAAAAAATTCTAATAGGAAATGTTACACAGCTTGACACTGGTGGCATTAATATTCTTCCTATAACATAAGCTTACTGTCCACAGAATCATTGCACTTAACATTTGTAACACACCTTAGCATCTTGCTTTTCCTTTTTAATTGCCACAGGAATAAAAAAAAATAACAGGAAAACAGGACAGAAATCTTAAATGATTTAGATTAAAACACTCTAAATTTTAGTAATAGCTCAAATTATTCTGATGCACATCCTTAGTTTTACAGCCCCGTTCCTTTTTGGCGTATAGGTAACTACACATCCGTACAGCAGCATGGTTCAGTTATCTCAATTACCTCCAGCTCCACCACCATTTGTACTGTCCACTGAAAACTCCTTTTAGTTTATTTCAAATGTCTTTGCTATCTTGGAGTCAGATCACAAATTGAAGAAAAAAGTTTCCCTGAAACTCTTAAATCTGACCCAGAAATGTCAAGTACCTACACAAAAATGAAACTCTGTGATTTCTTCTTCATTCAAAGGTCCTATAGTCCTTATCCTGGAATCAACACACTAAAGCAGCCCTCCTCTGTTCTGCAGAGGGACGGCAAAAATAGTTCTACTGCACATTAGCAAAGTTAAATAGATTTGATTATCACACTAAGTGCTAAAGAACATTCTATCATGTATATCTGGGTGATTTAGATGATGTAGGGCACTCTGGCACCCACAGAATTCATTACTAAAGAGTACAGATGCTCCATTTTACAACCTTTTTCCCAGCACCCTTTCAGCACATTCCCAGCCTTAGCGGATTCTCACCAAGATTTCCATCCTCAATGGTCAGCACCACTTCATCCATCACCAAGGCCCGGAAATCTAGCTCCTCTTCACAGCACTTGGCCTTCAGCGCTCTCAGGATCTCCTGCTGAGGGTAATCTTCTCTGATGCGACGGTCTGTTAAGAACCACAACCTGGGAGCAACTGAACTGCACATCTTGGATTTGTCTTGCAACCTTCAAGGTTTCCTTTCAACGGAACTTCTAGCTGGTGGAGAAGATGAGACACTGTTAAGAGTACATAGGCTCCTATCATCATGTTCCCCACTCTACCAAGTCCTCCAAGTCAGTGCAACTCCCAACCTCCAAGCTGGAAAATAATGTCTGCACCTGATCTGCAACAGAAGTCACAACAACAGAAACAAATCCATCGACATTCAAAGGAATGTAAATGCTAAAGATCAGGTCTTGGTCCTCATCTTGGTTTCACCCACAAGTAGTACACACTTGACTAACTACTGGTAGTAGCATCCTGCCACTCCTTTCATAACAGTACTGAGAGACGTGCCAAGGTCTGAAAACATTCTGAATGGCCATCTCTGGAGGCCAGAATTTCAACTTCACGACTGGGGTAATTCCTTGTAATTGGAAATAACTCAGCCCCTCTCCTAGGTACTGCTAAACACCAGTGACAGACTCAATGCATCCCTTTCCACCACATATGGAAAAGAGAGTGTGCTAAATTCTTTATCTTAAAAAGCAGTCCAGAAGAAAGGAAGAAATCCATTAAAACAGAATTTTCCACCTAAGTATTTCAAGACTGATTTGCTCTTACAAATACTTCACTGTGAAATATATTTACTATTATCCAGAACATATTAATAGAAAAACCAAGGGAACAAGAAGCACCAACAAAATGTTAAGGACACCAAACATTAATACATGTAACCTAAAGCAAAATCAAGGTTTGAATCTCAATGCTAGCCCTTTCTTGCTCCATTTTTTTTTCACCAAAAATCACCTTTATACATAAACAGCACAAATGAATTCAGCCCCAAAATCGGTTAATATTGAAGAATTTCAGTGAAGTTACAAGCGGTAACAGCAAGGTACTGCTCCTTTTGCTTTGTAGAGGACTTTTGCCTCTATACTAAAATATTTTTAAAACTGTAGAACAATTACAGGTATGTTAACAGACTCCTCATTTACACTCCAGAAAACCAAACAGCAGCATGTAGGGAAAAAGAATTCTGGAGAAAAACAGAGCTGTTCTCTGTCACGCATTTGAAACTTTCATATTAAAATAAAGAGGGAGAATTCATTGTTTTCACCAATAGTTTATATAGAGAGTTTCAAAGAGAACCCAACTCTGGGATAGAAACAGGACTTTTGCCTGGTCCTAATGACAGGACCTGGTGTCAGCAGAGAATGTAAATGCAGAAAGACCGGAGGTATACAACTGCTTTCATTTATTACAAAGAATTTTAGTTCCTGCAGCAGGTTTTTTTTTGGTACAATCATAAGAACAAGCTGATTTTTTTTTTTTTAATTAAATATCCTGGTTTTTAGCTGGGTTTCTTTTTAGCAGCTAGAATAGTGCTGTGTTTTGCCAAGTGAAACCACTACATTAAAACCTAAGTTTTTTCTATGGGTACAGCTTTTTCTTGACAAGAAGATAAAATTTTAAGTGGTCATTTTTATTCCTGGTACTTGAGAATCATAATGACAACAAGCAAAAACTGGGAGTGCTTTTCCATTGCTTTGGTAAATCAGGAGCAACAATAAAGCCAAGGACTAAAGTTCTTCACATTAACAGCCTGAGAGGAAGCCGAAGTTAGGGAAAGGCCACCACAGATGCAGACCAGCCCTTGACCACAGTCAAGATGCTCAAGGTAAAGCAGGATAAGAATCATAGAATGGTTTGGATTGGAAGGGACCTTAAAGCTCATCCAGGCCCCCCGCCCACCACCTCCGCCCCCTTCCACTAGATCGGGTTGCTCAAAGCCTCATCCAGCCTGGCCTTCAACACTTCCAGGGAAGGGGCATCTACAACTTCCTTGGGCAACCTGTGCCAGTGTCTGACCACCCTCACAGTGAAAAAATGTTTGTTCCCTGCAGGAAAATGGGTATGGGAGCTTGTACAGAATCTCTTCTGATATCTCAAAGTATCTCTTTTTTCTGAGGGTGCTGGTGG
>NW_010292377.1:54836-96467 GCF_000700745.2 Antrostomus carolinensis | reverse complement strand
CCTGCCCGCAGAATAAGGGGGGGGTTGGGGTGAGGGTAGGTCACCCCGGAGCTCCCACTCCCATATACCCGTCCATGCTCCAACATAAAACATCCTTTTAAGCATTTTTCATCTAAGAAGAGGATTCCTATAACATGCCCTCTCCCCTCTGCACCCTCCCCATCCCCACCACAAATTTTAGCAGCTCTTTAAAGACAGCAGAGAACAAATTTCTTGCTAGCAGAAAAAAAAAATCCAAAACCAAACCAAAACCAAAACCCCCTGACCCCCTACCCCAAAAAGCCCTTATTCAATGACCAGCCAGTGATTCCATCTGGGGTACTGCAGCATTCACAGCTCCAGAGCTCATCACAGTGCCCAGCTGGACAAACATTTCTAATCCCCTAATTCTATATTAGAAGGAGATTCCTTTGTGATGCTCCTGTGCTCACCTACACAAGATCTGCACTTAGAGTAGGGGAGCAATAAGTTTTCTGGCCAAAATTACATTAAATCATTTCATCTTCTCCCTCCATACTTGAGGAGATGCTCCCACTTTGAGTTCAAACCCAGAAAGGCACCAGAGAGCTCCAACCCAGACCCTCTGGGAGGGTTCCCCAGACCACTGAATCAGCCACAGGCTCCAAATGGCCTTTCACCCCTGCCCACCCGTGGCAGCCAGACCCCCTTGCAGACAGCTCTAGGGGACCTGATGCCCCACAAGGGCCATGTCCCCAGATTTGACTGTCCCTGACACAGGACCCAGCAAGCCCAGCACCAAGAGTTCTGCCCATTGCAAGAGTTACACACTTCCCACACTGAGCTCCATGAGGAACAGCTCTGAATGAGGAACAGCACAATCACTCCGAAAGGCCTGACCACCTCTGCTTTAAGAGGAAAATAACTGGCAACAAACCATTTCTTTAAACAGAGCTTATGTATTGCAGTGCACCAGAGTCCAGACCCCCCACAGCAAAGCCTACCTGGAGGTATTATTTAGCCCCATCTTCTAACCACCCTTCTTTATTCAGGTAAATTAGAAAGAAACTTCTGTGTTTGAGGTGAAAAGTGGGGGAATGTGCATTTTTCTCTCAGCTGCTGCTCAAGGAAAAGTGAGTGGGAGCCTAGTTTTCTCTGCTGGAGTACACAGATAATGGCTGGAGGCTCTTAACAAGCTTTTAAATAGATGGGGCACGGAGAAGTGTGGCAGTGGGCTGGGACACCCATGGGCTGAGCCCCTCTTTCACCAAGCTCTCACCTTTCAGGGTTTCCTTCTCCAGCAATACAAAGCTAACAGGGGAAAAGGGAGGAACTTCAGGGGGTCTCTGTTGGCTCCTGGGAGCTGTGCAGAGCGCTCCGATGGCTCTGTGTTCATTCACAGGGATGCTCAGAGCAGGCTGGTGTGCAACCCAGTCACCCCTCAGTCCCCACTTACATCTCACAGCAAAGACAGTTTAAGGGAAGACACATTTTGCCATCCTTGCCATGGGGATGGCAAGGCAGGCTGGATCCCTACGCACCAACTGCTGGTACCAGTTGGCCAGTGCCTCTCATGGCCTGAACGATTGTGGTCTTTCCTGCTTTTACAGTCCTCAGATTATTATTTTTATTATACTTCTTTCCCCTTTAGACATCCCTCTGCTAAAAGGCTGGTTCACACTGTATTAATCACACCCAGTTTAGAATTACTACATGCTCATTATTTAAAACTAGAATAAGTTTCTAAATAAGGTTCTGTGAATTTTCCTTTCTGTGTTCTGCAAAGATTCATCACTCAGCTTGGAAGTTCGGGACTATTTCTGTGCCTTTGTCAAAATCAGTTCTTGCTGATGTCAAAACCAGCTCTAGGCCATTTAAACACTCGTTTTTCCTCCTAAATGGATCCAGATAGAAAAAGTTTCGGCTACTCAGGTGTAAGGAAGTAGCCAGCCATTCACACTCAGAACTTAACCAGCCATATTGTAGGCGCTTGGTTATTCCCAGGTTTCCATAAGGTTTAAGTATCCCTTTGAGGAGTAAATGGAAAAGACAATTCTGTACTTATCCAGGTGAGGTGAGAAAGCACAGGAACCCCCAAGGCAGGTGTTCAGGCTGGTCCCAGCCCACATGTCACACTACAGCCAAGGGGGAGGGCAGAGGCACTGACCTCAGGTTGGGCTCAGTGTGCCAAAACTCATCCCCTGCTTCTTGCCAAGGGCAACAGGACACTGTCCTGTGCAAATAAACATGACTGCAGCCAAAGCACGGGGGCTTTGCCAACCTCTCCCACCACCATGTGCTACCACTCACGGCACTGCCCATGTCCCAGGCAAGCAGCCACCAACCAGGGCCAGGAGGGGAAACCAAACAAGTGATGGACAAGTGGAGACAATACGGTTTTGCCTGCTGTAGGACACCTGCCTGCCTCTTCAGCTGCTCCTGCCTGGCACCCAGCATGCTTTTTGCTCTTCCATTAATGCTGGAGAGAGCAGGACCACCAGCAGCCACTGGTTGCCAGGAAAGCTTTATGCATATACATAACGCAGATGCTGAGTGGCATGGGAATAAAGAGGAGAGAATAGTGAGAAGACAACAAAAAGCACAGTTAAATCCAGGCAGAGTGCATCCCAGTGAAAGCAGTGAGCGTTAATTACAGGTCTGGATAGACACAGAGTGATCTGGCCACGCAGCACCTGATGGCAGCTGTCACGACTGCTGACCTGGTGGCATTTTGCATTCCACGCTCAAACCCTGCCCGATGGCAGTAAGGGTGAGCTGCCGGGGGAGAGGCAGCAGCTGCAGCTCCACCTTCTCCTCCTTGACATTTAACGGTTGAGCTTCCCCACTGCGGCGCTTGCCAGGCACACACGTGGTCCCAGACCCCACAGCCTTAAAAACTAAGGATACAGGAAGGACGGAAAGGTTGTTGGAGGCTGGGAGATCAGCCCTGTTCTCCTTCACCCCTAGCTCCAAGTTCAGAAACTCAAGGAAAGGCTCTTGCCATTCCAGTTTCAGGTCTGATCTTGGCCCAGCAGTTTTTCCTCCCCGGTGCACATGGTGCTCAGCACAAAGCCCTGCTTTACCCCTCTTATTGGTGGGTTTTGCTCTACAAGTTTTCATACATGCCGAGGTGCTACCCCAACATTTTTCCATCAAGTTTCTAGAAAGGGTGTTGGAGAATGAGCTCAAAGCCCATGTTGTAATTTCAGGTGAGAAGAACCTGAAGAACCCAAGGGCTTCTCTAAAAGAAAGGTCCGAGACAGACCAGAAGTCCTGCCTGCTCCCCAGCGTGGCAGGCAGAGACGGCGGCTTTCATCTTCCTTTTGAATTGTGCCTTCTCCCCCCTGCCCCTCAGCGCACAGCAGGGACCTTGATTTAATTAAAAACTTCCAACAGGCAGGACCTGCAGCCTCGCTTGGTGCAAAATGTCACATCTGACTTACTAATATTTGCTAATGACTGGGGGATTGAGGTCAATTCAACTGTTCGATGGCAGCAAGAGGAAATGGCAGCCCCATCAGAGAGATGGGAATAAGGCAGAGCAACCTCACCTGCCCAGCCCAGAGCCTAAAACGCTGCTTTAGTTCCTG
Source organism: Antrostomus carolinensis (assembly GCF_000700745.2). Taxonomy (NCBI): domain Eukaryota; kingdom Metazoa; phylum Chordata; class Aves; order Caprimulgiformes; family Caprimulgidae; genus Antrostomus; species Antrostomus carolinensis. The sequence goes on along the minus strand of NW_010292377.1, from coordinate 92,919 downwards.
TACTAATTTATGTTTATTATAATACAACATGTAATCACCAGGTGATTTTATAACAAATTTATACCCCAGCTTGAAAATGCCACATTGCCAACAGCACCAAGGGAATGCACCGGTCTGAACTGAAGGCGACCCAGGGAGACCACGTGCATGTGCAATATATGTTCACCCCCCAAAATACAACAAAACCCTCTCTTCTCTGCAAGTTGAGGAGTGCAGAGCTCATGTTTTGGGGAACAAAAATAAAAAAGAAAAGAAAGCATCCAGTCCATCCCAGTCCCTGCAATGATGGGTTTCTGATGCAAGCTCTGCAATCAGGGCAGGAGCTGAAGAGCATATGAAGCTTCATATGCACCATTTTATATCACATTGATTTTTGAGTGCTACACTGGTACTTGCTTTAAGACAAAATGTAGACTTCAACTTTAAATAACTTCAGAGCCTTTTTTCCAACTTTCCATTTCTGCTCACAACACAAAAATCCTCTCCTCATGGGGGGCTTTTAAGGAATTTCTCACCCAATACACCCAGTTGCTGCAAATGGAAACCAGACACCACATGAGAATTCATGTTATTGCTGGTCTTATTCCTAAAGACAACCCCTAGACAACCAGGAAACCTCAAAAAGGGGAATTGCCTGGAATAATCTCAGCATCAAATAACACTCCTGCAGCATTAGGAGATCATAGTCCTCATATGCCTGGAGTTTCCCAGAGCTCTGAGATGGTTCTCCAGAGCAATATGAGGAATTACCATCATAAGGGGAAAAAAATCAAATAAATTTTAAAATCAATTATTTTTTTTTTAATCAATTAAAAAAACCCCATCAAAGCTCCAAATCAGAAGAGCCTCACCTTCCCATGACATACACAGGTTCATCCCAGAGAGGAGCTGGTGCAGCTTTTCCCAAGCCCTCAGCAGCAGCACAGCTCCTGGCTGGAACTGCCCATGGGCTGTGGGCATCAGATGAAATTCAGGACACCTGGGCTGGGGGCTCCACGTCAGCTCCAGGAATGGCCTTTCCTCTCCAGAGAAGCTGCCATTATTTAGCAGAAACCTTAAAAACCAAAAAATATTGTTATTTTTGTTATTCTCAGGTGCAGAGTTGCAAGCAAACAGCACATAAAGTCCTTCTGCTGATGGCTGCTAAATAAATTCAGAGGGTGCTGGTTGGTTTTGTTTGGGTATTAAGGGAAGTTTCCCTGCTCTGTTGTTTTGGCAATTGAGAAAACAAGTATTTAACACCAAAACTGACCCGCCCTTGCTTAAAGTTACAGGCCACTGACTCGACAAGAGCTTGTGATTGTGTAGTTGTAGGGACTAGACAGTGTAACATTTTTCTTGCATGTTTATTTCTTCTAACAGCATTCACAGAGAGCAAACCAAAATATTTTTCTTTTCAACATGCAACTTAGGTCAGAACTATTAAGAACCTTTACAATAAGTTAATCCGTTGCTAGTGACCTTTCAAAATTACCCTTTGTTTCTTGTGCCTGGTACACCTCGTATCGGATCATATGTAATAGTATAAAAAGCACAGAAATGGGGAACTGTAGACTTTCAGATTCATAAGCCTGTGTGTGGGCAGGACCACCAAGTAAAAAATTAGTTGAGTTATTGCACCTAAATAAATTGATGCCTCTTTGAAATTGACCTCGTGTTCTCCCCAACTGCAACATAAAAATGTTGGTTTACATGATTTTAATGGACAAAATGTGTCTGGAAATGTATTGAAATTGGAGCTACCAAGCTTCTTCATAGCAGAAGTGGGGAGGGAGGGACTGGCATTTCTTCCCATTCCTTATGCCCTTCATAATTAATTTGTAAAGTCATTTCCTCCTTTGCCCAGCAGATACCACCTCTGGCCACATTTGTGAGAGGAAAGACGACTTCCCCAATTTATTACTGACAATAAATGTTGTTAATAACTGCTTGGAGGGTAAAATCTGACAGCTTTCAGTATAAGAGGGACTCTCTCTGTGGTACCCAATATGAGCACCGTGGCAGAGCCACCCTGGGCAGGGTTGTGGGGCGCAGCCTGGGCATGGGCAAGATGCTGGCTGAGAGCTGCCCAAGGGGATGCTCAGTTTAAAGTAATAAAATAGAAACCTTTTTTATTCTGCACACATTTAGCCTGTGGGTGCAGCTGCGAGCATGTGGAGGTTATTCAGAGGGCACAAACCCTGCCGGAGCATCCCTTTGCCTGCGGCCTTGCTGTCTGTCCTCAAAGTGCTGCTGAAACGGCAGGATGGGAGCGATTTGGGCACAAAAGCTGTGCTGGGAGAGGCTGAGCCTGCAAGCCAGGCTTGCTTCACACAGCCCCAGCACCACGCTGGAGCCCGAGGGTGGGACCATCCTCTGCCCTGCTCCATGGAAACCCAACGGCCGAGGAGCTGGACGTGACAGAGCAAGAGGAGCCTGTGCCAACGCTCAGCGACTGCTCCAGCAGCTGCCCGTGGCTGTAATTTGCCCTCAGCCACTCTGGACACACCCAGGACCAAAAGTTTCATGTAGCTCCAGGGTTTGCTGGTGTATTCACCTACACAGGTGGCTGTGTCCCTGGCTGGGATCCCCAGGAGTGAGGGATCACCACCACAAGCACGCACCCTACGTGATGTTCAGGGTACACACATGGCATGGCAGCAAACACCAAGGGTAAGGAGGAGGGGTCTGTCTGGCCTCCACAAAGGTTACTCACTGCCAACACCCAGGAGGAAACCCATCTTTTATGTATAGACCATCAATTCAGTAGCACACTCAAGGCTGCTCTTTACTGCTCAAGCACCAGGGACATTCATTTTTCCTGCAGCATTTTATCTGCCCTTATTTGCTGTCCTCAAAGTGACAGAAGTGGGGAAATCATTTATATTTTACACTGCTTCAGTAATCATTCATCAAGAGTTTGGGTGAGTAACACCTTCCATTTTTCCAGTCCTGCTCACTGCTGGACACACCAAAAAAAAAAAAAAGTCACTTTATAAGCAGGTTATTGGTTTTCCTGGCTGTGAAGCTATTTTAAAATGCTGCTGTGTTTGCCACTTTGGGATCAAACTCATGTAATTTAATGGGTTTCACCGAGACATCAACAGGCCTGCAAGGCAGCTATCGATTTCCCACAACAAAGAGATGCTCTGCAAATAATTTGAAGGCATCACCATTAAGTGGCTCTGAGCTGCAGGTGCTGGGATGCACACAGACAACAAGAGCTCGCTGGGATGTCACGGAAAATGTCCTCAGCGAGGCAGCTCCTGACTCAGCATCTCCAGGGGAGCATGAAGGTGAGCGGAGCAGCAAGTGCCTTTCCCCTACAAAGTCCCCACCATCCTGCAAGGCCAGCAGTGGAAAAGGGCCACCTTCATCCTGTGGTCATCATCCTCATGCCTGCAGCCTGTGTGGCACCGAAGGACTGCAGGCCCAGCACGGCATGCAAGGACATCTAGTGCCTGATGCTGAGGCTGCAAGGAGGGACTGGGCTATGGCAAAGGGGGTTTTCTGGTGGTTTATCTCCTCACAGCAACAAAATGTCCCCATGGGCCCAGCACCAGTGGTGCTCCAGAAGTAGGAGGGTTGCTGCGAGGCTCTGATGTGTGTTCCAGCTGTCTGTGATATCTGGGGCTTCATCTCACCAGCTGGATGTCCCCAACAGCCCGTGGCCCCTGGCCTGGAACACAGCTCCTCCAACAAGTCCAGTTTGGGCAGTTTTGGGCCATTACCCCAGCGGAGCTTTGACACATCCCACATGGCTCATGGGGTAACGTGGGCAACGCAGGTAACACAGCACAGGTGATGAGAATGTCAGATTTGTGCCTCCATCTACTCGCAGTGCCCACCTTTCTATCCCTATATCTGGTTTGTGGGCTTCTCAAAGTCTGACGCAGATACAGCATCCTAACTAATGGCTTTAAACTGGAAGAGAGGAGATTGAGATGAGATCTGAGAAAGAAATTCTTCCCTGTGAGAGTGGTCAGACACTGGCCCAGGCTGCCCAGAGAAGCAGTGGCTGCTCCTCCCTGGAAGTGTTGAAGGCCAGGCTGGATGAGGATTTGAGCAACCTGGTCTAGTGGAAGGTGTCCCTGCTGATGGCAGGGGGGTTGAACTGGATGAGCTTTAAGGTCCCTTCCAACCCAAACCAGTCTGGGATTCTATGATCGCTGCATTTGGGGATGGAGCTGACCACACAGTTTGCAGCATAAGGCACCAACCTTATTTTCAAAGGACATACTCCCATCCCAGGTATCCGTAGCCAAGCTGGTGTATTAAAGCTGCTTGGGCAACACAAACAGGGCTCATCAAGCCCTAGTACAAGCAGAAACACCATATTTCTGAGGATAATCTAGGCTATCCATGTTTGAGGAAGGTGGACAATTAAGACTTCATCTTGTGGGGGCTAAAAGGTCAGAGCATCGCAGATTGACTCACGGATGTATCAGAGGTTTAGGCACAAAGCATGTTTGTGCAGTACCCGTCCTGCTCATGTCCCTGCAGAGCCCGGGGACATGGGGTGGCAGCAGGGAGGACAGTTGCCCGACCGAGAGCTGCAGCCAAGGTCAGAAACTCATTACATCGAGGTGCTGTGAGCAGATGACCCTGCTCACCACCGCCTCCTTGGACAGCAGCTCTCACTGTAAAACAGAGACTTTCTTGAAATGAGACTCGGAGGAGATGGCTGAAGATAGGGAAGGTCCCACTGGGCCATGCAGCTCAACAGAGAGCCTGAAATAATTACAGATTTGGGATGGTTTAATCTAGCCCACCCCCGCAGGAAGGGGTGAGTCCCTTTGTGCTTTAAAGGACCTTTTACTCTGCAGAAATGAATCTGTCTCACAGCGAGTTTAATAAACTGTGACTGGGGCTCTGGTGAGCTTTGCAGTCAGGAGAGGGAGCTGTGCTGCTGCGGGACGGACACACGGACACCTCCGGGAGGGCTGAAAGCCTCTTTTCAACCAGCCCTTGCAGCATAATATGCTTATATTTCCTAAATACAATATTGATTTCAAAAGGTTTTAACTGAAGGCATTGACATTTTTCAACTTGTCTTCCCCTCCCTCCCTGGAAGTTTAAAAACCCCACAGCTATTCACAAGACTGGTGCAAGTTTATGAATAACTTTGGGCCCCCTGAAAATCCCTTTTTAAACTAGCTTGCTACCCCTGTCTCAGTACTGCCCTGCTTACACAAATGAAAGATCCCAGTTCTGGCCTTCCCATCACCAACTGCATCCCGAGTCACACACACATGGGTTTTAACCTCTTATTTGGGGTTTGAATCACACCTTCAGAAGCCTGAAACTGTTTCCCAGCAAAACCTGTCCCAACAGCTTTACCACCCTGTGCAAGTCCAGATCAGTGCTTCGGGATTGGCAAGACAGCTAAGCACCTCCTTGAAAACATGTCTGTACAGTCCGTACCCAGATAATGATATAATACAATGTTCCAAATATCGTGATGGAGATCTCCACGTGGTTTCTGTGCAAGCATCGCTGGCAAAACCCAGGCCATCTGCTCCTGCTGTCAGGCCATCACACAGAGCCCTCAGCCCAGCAGAGAACAGCATCTTCTGAGGGCTCCCAGGCACAGATCACCAGAGAAACCCCTCTTCCAGCACAAGCAACAGGTATCCAAAGGGGTTTACCCTTCCTCTGCCTGCTACTTAGTGATTTCAGAGAGCAAGACACAGGGTGGCAATTAAACTCCAGGTAACTCTGACTTTGGAACTTTTGGAAGACCATGGAAAAAAGATCCAAAGCAAACCACAAATTCAAGTGGTCAAAGACCTGTTGTAATGTCTTTCCAATGATGCCTTTGTTCCCAGTTTCTAAGTGCACTTGATGGTCCATATATTGCAGTAGCAGACCATGCAGTATGAGACACAGTGGCAAAAATATGTAGCTAATTATTTACCACATTACTTTTCCCATGAAAATTACAGAAATAGAGCTATTAAATGAAACCATGCTGTATTTATAACTGCAAAGGGCACCTGGATGGTCTGAGTTCATTGCAGCAATCTCTTTTTTAAAGGGAGAAGTTTCTTCCTCAGGTTCCTTAGCACCAACTCTCATGTGGATGAAGCCCATTTCTCATGATGGGCATCCAAGAAGCACAAGCACCAGGTGGGATGTCAGGTACGGTACTGGGGTGCAAGGCTCCCAGCTGACAGACCTACCAGGTGTCACCTCAGATTTGTGAAGAGTGGCTATATTAAATAGCAGAATAAATCTTGAGTCTGCAGAAAGTAGAGAAATCTTAAATTGCAACAAGATAAACTACCTGAATCTCTAATTTTCTTCCTGCCAGAGAAAACACTGCTTATGGGTTGCACCCATAGGTTGTTTTGGATCCTTGTTTGAGTTCCCTTCATTTCTGGGCAATTTTAGAGGGATTGCCCCAAAGTGCCTCATCCACTGTCTCCAGAATAAATCTGGTGCCTTGCAGTGATGTTTCTGAGGGTTTCTCTGCCAGGTGCACACTCTGAGTCACAGCAGATTTACTGCTTCACCTTTGCCTCCAGGATTATGGCAAGTGACTCCAGAAGCCCAGTAGAGACTTGAAAACCATTTCACCTCCAGCAGATAGATTCTTCTCTGTCTGTATATTCTTTATGGCTGTGAAGCATTTCTGGCTGTCAGTTTCAAACTTGATAAAAAAAATATAATAATCCAGAGTTGTTTATAGCATTACAGGGCACACCCTTAATATCCCATTGCAAACATAAATTACATAGAGGCTTTGATTGCAGCAGGGAGATGTCAGTCTTCCAATAGCCACTCCTGAGTGGAGCAGGCACGGGTGGGTCCCGAAGAGCCAGCAGGTGGGAGGACACTGGGGCTGTGGGCTTGGGGAGAGGTGGAGCAGGGCTGGGAGAGGCCACGAAGCCCAGCAAAAGGCAGGACTGCACTGGCCCCAGGCTGGCATGGCTGCACCGATCACGTGTGGCTGGGACTAACCTCATTGCTAGGAAATTCAGGGATGGGGAGATATGTTATCAATAGGTGCTGGACGCATTTGGTTGGAATTACAACTTGCTGCACGTCACAGTCCTGAACCAGCTGGGGAAAACTCCCTCCAGGCAGCCATCTGGGACTTTGGAAAACAGCCATATGGGTGATGCTGGCTTACTAACCCAGCCCTTTTCCAGCCCTAGCTTAAGGCTCTTACTTGTATTCTGTTGTGCTGACAAGCTCCACGCTGGCAATCATGACATCCCTGCCAGCAAAGCTGCCACCTGCATCCCCCAGCCACAGACACCAACGCTCACCCACCCTGGCAGGCTGCAGAAGAGTGCTGGTTGCTCCATTTTTATGACAAAATACAACATTTTTGGCTATCAGAACAGTCCTGTATGTTTCCGAGTCCACCTGCCAAGAGGGGGTTTTCTTGATGACTTTTAGGGATGGAGTTACGACAACATAACCCCATTGTGTCATCATCCTCCTGAACAACTTGCTGCCCGTGCTCAGTCTCTCATGACGGTTCACATGCCAACATTCTAAACAAAGCTCATGATACAATACACTTGAATAACAGCCTGGCCCAGCATCAACCACTAAATATCTAGAAGTAGGGGCAGTGCCCTCCAGCTCTGACAGCCAGATTAGATACTGCCAGGAGGAAGTATTTGGGGCTGTTCCTTCAACAAATAAACAGTGATTTCTTTTGATGTTTACTGAAATACAAGCACCAACTCGCACCAGGAAGCTTTTACATTTGCAGTCATGCTAGGAGGTAAGCTGGCCAGGGACCGGGGCTCGGCGGTCCCAGCCTGGGTAAGCAGGCTGCAGTAGAATCATAAAATCATTTTGTTTGGAAAAGACCATTAAGATCATAAAGTCCAACTAAAAATCAAACATTGCCAAGTCCACCTACAAACCATGTCCCTGAGCATCTACACACCTTCTAAATACCTCCAGGGATGGGGACTCCACCACTGCCCTGGGCTGTGAACCCTTTCAGAAATAAATGTTTCCCCATATCCACTCTAAGCCTCCCCTGGCACAACTTGATGTCATTTCCTCTTGTTCAATCACTTATTACTTGGGAGAAGAGACTGAGACCCACATGTGCTTCCTAAATCAGCACAAGGATGCTCACCTGTGCCCTGCGCTGAAGGGGTTCTTGATGTAAGTGAGGCTGATGACAGCTCAAAACTGAGAGAAGAGCTGGAAAGAAAAAGGCATCAGATATGCCTGTGTCTCCCAGGAAGGCTGGTTTGAACACACCACCCTTATGTGACAGTGAAGCACAGCAAACTTTCTGTCCTTCCCAGACTAAAAACCCAGTGAGGTCCAGCCTCATCTCTTCATCCCAGGGCTGCAGTGGGGTGGTGACGGGCAGTCAAGCATCCCTTGAAAATGTCCACTTTAATAAAAAGCACTAATTTCCCAATTCCCTGTGACAACCTCACTCCTCCTCCTCCACGAACGTGCTGCATTTCTCATCTAAAGGAGAGCAGGGAACACGCAGCCCATGCCCAGCTCGTTTCTGCCTTGGCACCAGCAGAGCTGGACGTGGAAGCAGCCTCCAAAGAGCAGTGTCAGGGTGTCATCAAATGGACCGTCCTGCTTGCTGAGCTTTTTCCATGTAATATAAACTTCAAAGTAGTAAATAGTTCATGAAATATCATCCTGACAAATCTGAGTACTAGGGGACTCAGAGGAATATGGAAATAGTATTTCCATATGGAAAATGCTTAATATTAGATCTTTCACCAAGCAGAGGTTGTTGGAACCTTCTCACATCAGAAAGAGTGAGAATTTGGGGCTCAGTCATTGAGCCCATAACAGAATAAGCACTTTTATCTCGTGCATTTCCACTTCCCTTATCAGTCCACTATTGAGATTCCTCACATGAGGAAAGAGGGAAAGATAGTTCATCCATAATGATATCTCATCAGAGTAAGAGTTTATTGCTTCAGCTGCGGGATTGCTTTCAAAGCCCCATAATTTTCTTCAACTTACACTGGGAAAGCAGCACACACTCTGCTTGCAAACAGGGATCTGCTCCAGCAGAACCACATTGCTTCCTCTGCAGCGAGCCGTTTCCCAGCACACCGACCGAGGGGTATCCATTACGTTGTTTAAAGGAAGGGAAAAAAAAAAAGCCTTTTGTTGGAAATGGATGTAACAGAGCGCAAGGAAGGTCACAGGGGACAGGCAGCCTGGGAACGGGCAATTCCAGCTCCTTTTGATTTGCTTTCCTTTGTTTGGGGGTGAGAACATTTCACTTGGCCAGCTCTCGGCCAGCTCCCCCATTATGTCATATCCAGATTACTCAGTGGATGGAGTATTTGGAGTGTTACATCAGATGGATAACATTTGTTTATATAACTTTTTTTTTTCCCCCAGACCCTCTTCCTGAAAAATATTTATATAAATATTTATATTTTCAGGAACATGAACTTATTTATATCAACCGCAGGATGACATTCACCTTAACTATAAATTGGTACAAGTCCTTGCATTGCCTGGGAACTTTTTTTGCTTCTTACAAACACCAGTTCACCAAAACACAGAATTCTGCAGGGGAAGAACTCAGTTCTGGTGAAACACAAATCTGGAAATGTGTCTCAGTCTTGAGATGGAAGCACTAGTCAAAAAGAGAACCTGAAATCCACCCTAAAATCCCAGAGGTTCCAGCGTTCACTGCAATGTCAGAGCGCTGCGTCCGAGGCTCGGCTATAAACCCCCAAGTGAACACTGGTTTCTGTCTCTGTTTCTAGTGAAAAATTCCCAAAGGTCTTACTTCCACCTCTGTGTAAAACTGAGGCAGGATTTTAAAGCTTTCATTTTCAGGGGAGAAAGTCCTCTCACTATTACACATATGATCAGGTCAACGTATGGCAGAGGCTGCATGCTGCCTCCTGTAACACGCTGCCTTAAGCCATCTCAGTTATACTCCAGCCAGCAAAAATACTGCCCATTATTCACACTCCTGAGAAATCTCTTTTGCTTAAACTTTGTGAAAGTGCAATATGGGGGATGAAGTATATTTTTGCAAATAGGTTACTTCAGGTGGTGTGAATCACGTGTAATTCATTCATACAAACCGCTGCCCTTCCCTCTCACTGCTCATGTGTGTTACTGCTCATTAATCACCTTAATTTCTTGGGCAGCTGCCAGAAATGCCATGACAAGAGCAGCATTTACAGGAAAGCTGCTCTGGCAGCCCCTGTGAAAGGGAATTTGGCAAACAGGTGCTGGAAAGGGCTCAGGGAAAACTTTGATTGCAACATCTGAGCTTAGAATTCTGGCCATGCCGACACTGACACCGTCCTTCCCAACCAGCTGCAGGAAAACTGCCAGGGAGTACACACCCTGTATCTCCAGTTTCCCTTTCCTTACCTTTTCCACATGCAGGGTCAGACCCATCCGCACAGCCCCCAGACCCATGCAGACACCCCCTTGTGCCCTGGGAAGGGCTGCCAGCTCTGCCAAGGGCTGCCACCCACCACCCTCATGGGAGCGAGTCCACAGCACATCCCTCCCATAAAACCATTCAGAAGCATCGGCTATGAAATCCCTCCAGCCCTGAGCCACGACGTGTCAGCATCCGCTGCCATGGCTTCTTTTCACAGGCTGCGGTTCGATAAAACAGTAAATCCAGCAGTGGCATCTCAGCAACCAGATTTTTTTTTTTTTTTAAAAAAAGGAAGAAAAAGAAAACTCAGATGCATAGCACAAGGGATTCACATGGCATAAACTTTCCACCAGTTCAAATTTGCTTGGAAATGATATTTGCTAAGTTAACTTTGTGTGGCTTGACTTGATGTTCATCTTTTTTGCAGCTGCTGTTGCAGTTTGGGAAGACAAAGCGCTCACCACCCTCCATGTCACAATGCCCATCACACGTACCCCTTTCCTTTCAGCTGGACGAGGCCGTGCAGCCCTCGTGTCCCTTTGGTCCCTGAGCAGGATGCCCTGCGAGGGATGGGCTGAATCCCGCACAGCCCACAATACTGCCAGCACTGCAGCCACTGAGACATCTGCATTCAGCATCCCACCCCTTTGTCATTTGCTTGGCTTTGTTAGGCCTTAATGTTTAAAGTGAAAAGTCCATTTATTACCCCAGAAAAACACCAAGGAGGTTTTTTTTTCTGACATACAAGTTCCATTTATTAACTGAAAGGTCTATCAGTCAGTTTATTAGCTTTGAAAACTATCGATGCCTCTAGACCTCTGTTGACTCCGAGTTACGGTAATCCTGGATAACTCGGGTATTAATGCCAAGTTACTAATGAGTTTTGCTCTGCTGGGCCAGCTCTCAAAAGGAATGAACATTTTAGGCCTAAAACTGTGTCTCTGGTCTCATAAAAAAGCACAGCTTTCTTGGTTTTCTATTTCTTTGCCATTAAAGGAATGATTTCATCCTGCCCTTTGCTTGTCCTCTGGCTAAAGTTTACCTCCCTGGCAAAAAAGTTCAGTGGCCTATAAAAGCACAACTCAAATTTGGAGACTTACCCAATATAACATCCCCAACTCCACACTTTGTCATCAGCAGTAACTCTACAGGCTCACTACCCCTGTTGAACCACCTCTTCATTCCCACCCAGCCTGCAGTTAGCTGCTATTTCACCGAGCAAACCCGCTCTGACCTGGCTGTGGTCTAACACCCTGGCCAAAGTAGCTCTGTTTATCCCTGGATATAGCTGGGCTGGGATCAAACCTCCCGGCTTGGCTGGCCACCACAGAGACTGCAGCACTTTGCAGCTGAGTCCCGGTTCATAGAGGTGGTTCCTGCGGTTATTTCACCAGCCCCTTCACTTCCAGCGAGACTGAGATGTAGAAATTCACCTGTGGGGTAAATATCTTAAATAAATAGTGCTTGCCCCTTCCCAAGAGGGTTTCCCAGCTGGCAGTGATGTCAGTTACAGAGCAGGGCCATGCTGCCCGTCTCGGGATTCCTCTCCTTTCCCTCATTTCCCACTTGCTGCAGCGTAGCCGTAAAATCAGACAGAACCGTCAACAGTGCTTCCAAGAAATGAATGCAACCAGCCAAAACTGGGCTGCCAAACAAAATCCTTTCTGCTTCCTTCGCAGAAAATTCACGGGAGCTGCCTGCTCTGCCCCTCCTCAGATGAGCTCCTGTAAATGGACATATTAGTAGATCCAGCCAAGCGGCGTGTGGGTGCCCTTATGGAGCAGAAGGGCACGTTCATACAGCCAAAGGCAGAAATGCTGTGTGATCTTCTCCTGAATAGAATCTCTCAGTCTCTGAGCTGCACAGCAGAGGATCCAAGTTGTGTCCTGGTTCTCATGGCTTGGTCCCCAGGGATGGCAAAGGGAACTCTTCCTGGGCAGTGGATCCATGCAGGATCCGTTAAGAAGGCAGGATCCCAGCCAATGACAGCAACAACATTTGTGCTCCCTTTTCTTACTCCCCACTCTAGCCAGGAGCTTACTTTGACCCTCATGGTTTGCTTCAGAGCCCTGGACGTCAGATGTTTTTCCCTGAAGCCTCCAGGCTTGATTCTGGCTTGAAACCCCTTCTGCTAGAAGACATCCCTCCACCATCCACCCCCTAAGCGCCCCCCAGTTACAAGCAGCTTAGCCCAACCTCAGGAGCTGTCGGTGAGCAGTGACATGCTGGCTGCTAGCCTGCCCCCCAAATATCTTTATTTCACAAATCAGGCAGGTTAATTTAAGCCACCACAGTCTGCAATAGTCTGACAGCTCCCTAGGGGTCCTTATAAAGCTAAGATTTACACAATCATCAGACTTGCAATATATTGTAATCCTCTGTTGACCTTTTAAACAGAGTGGTCTGGCCAAGACGTGTCTGGATTTAGTCCTGTGCTCAAAGATAGAAGTGTGGCCAAAAAAAAGTGAATGCTGGACAAGCAAAGGGGTTCCCAAGAATATTTTACTGAAATAATTTCAATCCAGATGATATGTGAAGGATGGTTCTTTTTAAGAGGGTACCCTTCCCTTCATTCAAGAAGTAAAAGCTCACAATGAATGTGCTCTGACATCTTGTAAGTCCTTCACCAAAGGAAAAAGCAGAAGCAGTAATTTTGTACGTTAATTGCATAATAAAAGGTACCTGAGTTTAGACTTGTATAGTCAGTTCTGCCACACCCACAAGCGTGTTTTATTAAAACACATCAGCCTTGACTACAAGGACTCACTAGCACAGTAAAATAAAAACCCCACAATTCTCTTTTTATGTCTTGTTGGAACACTTCAAGTCCTTGTTGGAACATTTCAAATCCTTGTTTCTGTTCTGGGTGCATAATTTTCCATAATGTTCCTGATGAGCATCAGCGGGTCTGCAGAGGCACAAACTGAGGACTGATCGGTTCAGGGAGGAAACCCAAGGAGGCTGAGGAGCCCTGAAGGACAGAAAATGGGTGCCTGACATAGAACCTTGTTGTGGAGTGATGAGCATCACCTCTTAGCAGCAGCCAGAGGTCTGGATAAAAATAAAGCTGCTCTATTTGAATTGAGCAGAGCAGGGAGCTGCTTGAGGCTTCCCAGACTGGCCACTGTGGCTGCAGAAGGGTCCCACTGGGCAGCACGGAGAGGACACCAAAGGACTTGCAGGGGACAGAGAAACAAAGCAGAGTGGTCTCCAATTTTAAATATCCAGACAACTCACCAAGGTAACCTCCCAGCTAGGCCTCAGGTGAAGCAATGGCAATGGTGGTGAAAGCATTCCATGTTCCACCTGACAAATCCCACCAGTGGTACATGATGTGCTGAAGGCCCAGGAGGAGACTATTTTTTTTTCCCTGCTCCTGTCACAAGCTGTAGGTCAAGGTCATAATGCACAGGTGAATCCTACACATAACAAAGCTGGTATCTGTTGACTCCCATGGCTTATGTTTTGGAACATAAGCCATAACATTTGTCTCCCTGGCTACAGAGAGCTGAATGACAACTTGGATTAGCACCACACAGCCTTGCCCTGAGGACTTGTCATTGTTGATGAGTAAACCACCACCTCTGCTGCTCAGGTCCTCTGCTCTGGCATCTCTCCAGGGCAGAATGTAGGATATTTTCTAAGCATCAGGTGTGAAAAAGACCCACTTCCCTTTCTGGTCCTATACAGGGCAGGCCCTCAGCTCACCCCTCTGGAGTAAGAAAGCCAGCTATTTAAAACACGGTCACCCAAACTCCCCCAGTGCAGGCACAGGCTGCTGCCCTAGTTAGGAGCTCCCCAGTGCAGGGCAGATTAGATCACAGTAACACAATACGGGACACAGGAACGATCAGCATGAACGCTGTGACTTTGACCTCAGCGATGGGAAGAGCAGCATTTCAATGACACCAGTCCTACACCCTGATCCCTGGCATGCTCTGATGCCTCTTGTTTTTTTTAAGATGCCCTTTGGCTTTTGTTCTCTGCTTCATTTGCTTTTGGTGCAGGAGTTTGAGACCTGGCCCCAAGTGGTATTTTTAGAAAGGTGAACATTGATCATTGATTTTGTTTGGTTTTTTTTTCCTAGCAAAGGTCAGCTGCCAGGGAAGAACAGCACAATCCTACCCTGCTTGGGACCTGGTCTGGAGGAACATAGAGTGGGGCAAAAGGAGCACTAGCTCATCTCATCTCTCCTGGAGTACCAAAAAAAAAAAAGTAAGATGGCACAGGACCACATTATTCATACTCGGGAATCCCCAGTATTGCCAGGATAACAGATTCAACAATCACCTCATTCAAAGCAATGCCGCCAAAGAGATTCCTGGTGACATTGCCACCCCTCTGGCCAGTGAGTAATTACACAGGCCAGGAAACTCATCCACACCCCACCTCTGTGCCCACAAAAACCTAAGGGCCTTCCAGTCTCAGCCTTCAGAGAAGAATGAGGATTGGTGTTTTATGAGGATTGGTGTTTTATGAGGATTGGTGTTTTAACACATTGAGCCAGACTTAGAGCTGTGCAGTAAAAAAAAAAAAAAAAAAAGCCAACACCTCCAAAACAAAACTCCAAGAAGCAGTAGATAAGCTGCAATAGGGAGACTTCAACTAGTTAAGAAAATACCCTACAATTCTCAAAGGTGGTCAAATGTTGACAGTGCAATCTCTATCCAGGGAGATACTCAAAGCTTTCCTCAACAAGGAACTGAGCAACCAGGTCTAACTTCAAAGCTTGCCTAGTTTTAGTGAGGTTGGACCAGAGACCATCAACTGCCCATTCTGATCTAAACTGTGTTACTGGACTAGGGCAGGACTTGGGATTTTTCCAGACAGGAGAAGACATTAGGTAACAGGAAGGAGATCCAAGATGCCCTAGGCAAGAGCATGCTTGGCAAATAGCTTGGTTTGGTATTGTGTTTTAGCCTCAGAAGAGAGAGACACTGCCAAAGCACTCTACAGAGGTTCTTCATCCTACTGGAGATAGGAAGATATATAGAAAGCAAATCCATCATGTTGTGCTTCTAGGGAGGGTAAATGATGCAGGATTCTGCAGGCACAAACTACACCCTGGTGCTTGCCAGGAAGCTGATGAAGAACAGTTCATTAGATCTTCTCTGGGTCAGAGTAAAACAAACACAGACTAAGTCTGAAACCACTTTATTGAAAAATTTCATACAAGAACAGTCAGTGGCAACAACAATTCAAGTGTGATCCAGCAACACCACAGACAAGCTCCTTATACATGTCAACTTGAGGCCAATTCATTTACAAACAGCCACTGTCTCCACATACTCAGCTTTCTGGAGATGTGCAGCATCCTGTCATGTCAGGGAGTTTCAGTGCAGCACAGGGAGCAGAGTCTGGTTTTGCATCAAGTAAGATTAGCTATGACTCTGATTTTTCCTGTGAAAGGTATAAGAGGCCTGTAGGTCTGTTGAGATTTCTGTTTCCAACGTAAAGGCATCATTCCCACCCCCCCCAGCTCATTCAAAACACTGACACTTGTAACAAAACACTGAAAGCTCGTAACAAAATATTTTGCCAATAAAAATTTTAGGAAAATCAGTATAAAAATTTGCTATATACAGCATAAAACTATCAAAGAGTGACTGTGACATTTCCCCTTTACACAAATAGTATTCTTTACAAAAAGAAATCATTAGAAATTCACACAATATACAATATATTACATCTTTCTGAAGTACTTTGTGCAGCAGAAGCCCCATACAGTACCTGGGCGGTTACAAATGCTCTTTAGTTCTGCTGTCTCCACAGCAGCTGCCAGTAATTTGGACATCACAGTTTTAGGATTTAGAAAGTAGAGAGCTACAAGATAGCAAACGAAGTGTATGTAAATCAGTACCATCCCTTCCCAAGGAAGGAAAAAAAATTAACAGGAATCTCTTGATTTAAAATATATTACTTGTTG
Source organism: Antrostomus carolinensis (assembly GCF_000700745.2). Classification (NCBI taxonomy): domain Eukaryota; kingdom Metazoa; phylum Chordata; class Aves; order Caprimulgiformes; family Caprimulgidae; genus Antrostomus; species Antrostomus carolinensis. Next base: position 76,642 of record NW_010292377.1, on the reverse strand, counting down.
CTGGTGTCAGTGAGAATACAGTTTTGACTGCTTCTGTGTCAGTTTTCATTTGCAGAGTACCACTTCATGTGCCAGAGAGGTACCTGCAGCATCTTTCAGTGATTTCTGGTGTAAAAAGAACACACAGCTGAGCCACAGGAGCAACTAAAACCACATTGGCTTACTTGGTTTCATGAAAAAACACTGAAAGACACTACCAGACACAGGGCTGTCAGCCTGCTGTCTGGAAAGAACTGATTGTTCCCCAATTCAGTTTTTGGTGATCTGGAAGGTGTTGCAGAGAAGAGCAATCAATATCTTGCCCTCCACTTTTCCAGGCACAAGATTCAAAGCCCCTGCAGCCTTCACACACAGCAATGCAGGAAAAGAGCTGAATCCCCAAGGACTGAGGGTACTGCTGTGTGTGAAACCCACTCTCTACTTGGTGACTTAATCTTCCCAAACAACTCAGCAAGAACTTAGTAACTCTCTGCATAACCTTGGAGAATACCAGGAGTGGGCTTTACATTTGAGGATGTACACAAATGTACACATCAGATGACTTGCTTCGCTTCGAAAACAGCAGTAACCCATTCAGACACAGTTAGCACAGGGATATTTTTCCCCCCCCCCCCCCCCATTAGGGGGGATTTTTGTTTGCTTTCTTTAACAGCGAGCTGGCAACAGCCAGAGCCCCTCCCTGTACAAAGCGTACAAAGTTATCTCCAGCTAGTGGCCCTAGAGCATAAAGCCCTTTCTCCTGAGTGCATTCATAGGTGAATGGGTCAACATCTATGGGATTCCTCTTTGGATTGACTGGTTGGTCACTGTCCATTGCCAAGTCAACGCCATTATTTGGCAGAAAGGAGAGGTTGGGGTTTGAGCCAGTGAGAACAAGAGCCATGGAAATTTTATAAACTTTCTGGTAGCCATTCTTGTCTTGAAAGATACATTTCTTGTCCTTGCCAAAGGATAGCACATGATGCTCAGGAAGGCTGATGTAACATTCATAGGGCCCAGCACAAGCAGCTGACTGTTCTTTCATCATCTGATGGACTTTGTGGTATTCAGGGTACATCATTTTGGGAAGCTGGTTAAAAATAAGACCCGGATCACTGACTCGCCTCCGAAAAACATGGATTACTGGAATATTGCAATGGTGAGCAAGGAGAATTGCATCAGCAGCTGTGAGACCAGCACCTACAATCAAGACTGGATCTGACATGATGCCAATGCTGTTGTTCTTCACTGCTTCCTCTAGGGCAGAGAGCTGGTGATGGACATAGGAAAGGTTCTCTCCCTTGACCCCAAGCCAAGTAGGACTATCGTATGTTCCTGTAGCTAAGACCACATTCTCTGCATAGATGGAGAAGGGTTCTTTATCACCTTTCATATTTTTGAAAAATCCATCCACCTGAAAGACCTCCATACTTTCTTCATTGAGGTTCCAAAGTGGGTCACTATTCTCCTCCAGATCTTTCTCCATGTGGTTGGAGATGCTCTCTGCACTCACTTTCCTCACAGAGGTCACAACAGTACCACATCTGAAATTCTTCTGCAGTCCTTTCTTCATCACATAGTGTTGGTAATATTGAGCAATGTCTTCTGCTGTGGCTCTATTGTTTCTGAGGCCTCTGTAATACAGTACAAACAAAGGTCAAGCAGCAGTTAAGCAGACTGGAATTTCTCCCCTCTTCCACTGAATGTATCCTCGAGCCATCTATCCTGGCATTACCAGAGAAGACTTACCTAGTTTCACTGACTTCAGCAAAGTTATTCCTGGTATAGAGAGCTAACATGCAGGTCTATAAGCTGTTGGACAGGGGCAGCTTTCTCTAGCACGAATCCCATCCCTAAGAACATGGTTGCTCATTTATGCCTTCCTCTCACATCTAGCTTCTATTCCATTTTTAACTCCTGGACTTTTAAAGATTAAGTATGACACATCTCAAGAGGAGAAGCACTTCAGAGACTGCACAGTAGCTGAGTTGATTACGCTCGTCAGGGACAGCAGCAGTAGACACAAGTCAGATGACCATGCCTTTTCCAAGGTTTATTCAGAATTCATGGTCACTGTGATCCATCTCCCCAGCAGGTGTTGAGAAGGACATATTCTAAGCAGCACTGCAACTTCAACTGAATCCATTCTGCATTCAGTGACTTTTGCTGGAGGGTGGAAGTGTTTCCCTTTCTCTCACTAGAATCATCCATAACAGATGGGTAGCTATATTCAAGAAGCCCACTCCACTCCAGTTTCCCAAATAACCTCTGGATGTTTGCAAATAATCACATCATAGATATCTTACCTTCTCTTTTGCTTTAGCCAGTCCTTGAACGGGAGATCTGGGAGTCCCATCCATTCCCCTCTGCTCAGGGTAACCATAGAGCCCTCAATAGACTGGAACAAGAAACACATTTGACTTTATGTTATTTAATGCAAGAACTGAAATGCAATTTTGTCATATTTCAATATAGCACTGATCATTAAATCAGTGATTTCCTCTGATCCGCTGTCATGGATGAAACCATCCATGTTGTCCACACAGAAAATAGACTGGAAATATAAATGCCACTAGTGATTTTTTTTTCCCTTTTAAACTTTTGCTTGTCTATCTACATAAAATCAAACATGGCTGACTGGCACATCAGAGGAGCTCTTGCATCTCCAGACAACATCTTTGGCTATCTTACAACATGTGTAAGCAGTTAGGTGTCAGTTCACATACATGCCAGGCACCTCCAGGAGAGTTTCTGCCAAGGACCAGGTGAGGGATGGCTCTGTCAGTCTCATACCACCAAGTAAGGACAGATTCTGCTGTTCCACCAAAGTCTGCGTCTGGACGCTGGAGAGTATCAAACAGAAGAGCCACAGGGCTGTGGGATCGTCCCTCCAAGCCTTCAGACAGATACTCCAAATCCTAAAGAGAGGCAGATCAGATGCTCAAAATGTATGTCCCATCAGGCAGCAGAAGGTTTCTTACTCCAGTATTTCCAATCAGTGGTTTTGGTGTTCTGTGAAGATCATTTACTGGCACACAGACTCTGTTATTGCCCAAGGACTACCTCAAGGATCTTAGCAGCAATGCTGACATTTCATACAAGGGAGATCTGGACAACTACAAGTACTTTGCTTAAGGCTCATTCTCTGTACTTTGAAAATTCAAGTGAGGTTGTCACTTGTAATGTACCCCTAGGATGCTTCACTATGAAGTTACAGTGTTTCTCCCTACACAAACCTGGTCCAAAATGGAGACATCTTTTGCCTCTTCCAGTTTCCTCTGAAGAATGGGATGAGGATGAAGAGAGTCTCTTTTGAAGTAAGGGACATAGCCTGACAGCAAATATGAGAGACAGATTCCTGAAGGTCCATTTCCTAAAAAGACACAATGGGGAAGAATTTATATGCAGACAGAGCAGCTCTTTGAGAAGTGTTTCTAATATCCAGAACAATTCAAAGGATAAGACACTGCTGCAGATACAGGGGACTTCACCCATTAGACCACTGATCTAATGGATGAAGTTGGGGAAGTAATTTTACCCTCTTATGTCCCCTTCTCCTCACTTCCATCTATTTGCATTGCAAGGTCTTTGGAATTCGCTGAAAAGACATTGAGTTAAACAAGCCAGAGGTTAACATCACCTGAAGCTTGAAGACTCTAGCATGCTGATGATTTGAGTTATTGCTCATTAACCTCTTAAAGGTTTAGAAACTGGTCATACACTGACTGGAGGTCTCAGGTCTCCTAGATGCACATTTCTCACCAGTGCAGAGTAGTTCATTGTGGACAGGACACAGAGCAAGTCCAGAAAAGAGAGTGACTGTTAAAGTGAAGGGGAATCAGCTCTGCTCAGTAAAAAAATCTCATCTAATAAGGGATATTCAGCAATAGCAGTTTTGACTAACAGGTCTTGAGGACACTTTCAAAGCTGGACCAGCCCTACCATGGTACCACGGGCAGTGTGTTAAGGAAAAAAAGTCTTGCTGCCATGCTGAGACACCCCCATGTAATACAGCACTTTAAAAAGACTGCTGGATGGCTGAACTCCTCCTGCTGACAACCCAACAGCCAGTGGAAAAACCTGATATATGTGACTCCAAAGCCCAGTGAGAGTAGCCTGTGGAAAGTTTTCACGTGGCTGTTCTCCAGTACGTTTAATATTTTTACAGTGTCTGCATAACTAGGTGTCAGCCTCTCTGGCTGCTCAGGCTTTGCTCCTCACTACTGTGTGACTAACCACCATGACATAATGCAGTGACGATACAGGGGAGGAGAGCTGAAGTGACATAGCAGCCTGCAGCAGGCTGTGTTGACACAGTGCCTGTGCTGTGTGCATGAGGAACTTGAGCAAAGGCTGCTTCTTGGGGACTGGAGATAGAGGGAGGCTCAGGCTGTAAAGCTAACAGCAAGCTGAGCTATGTGAAGGGTACAAGCCACAGCTGGGGCCAAAGTCTGCTGTACTGAGCAAGAACCAGCAGCTGCAGGTCAGTGTTTGGAATATTCCACTTGCAGGAAAGTTATCTAAAACCAACAGCAACAGAACTTAAAAGCAAACTAAACTGTGGCTATAGTAAAATGTAACACCTTTCAGCTTACTCCTTTGCTTTAGGAAGTACAAGGAGGTACCAAAGCCAAGCTTAATCTTTGGAGTGCACAACACTCAGCAACACACAGAGAGGACTACTTCTGCACAGAGGACTTACTCTGAACCATACCCAAGTTTGATATGGATTGTCACAAGCACAGCTGTCTCTGGGGCTCAAAATATTCTAGAAAGCAACTGCTTTCAGGAGGCTGCCAGCACAGCAGAGGGAGTCCACAGCCTTCTTGGAGCAGGGCCTGGGGAAGTAGCTGGAAGCTTTGTGCAATGTCCAGCTGCAGTGAAACAGCTGAGCTGCTTCAGTCCAACAGCCTCCACAGAGTGCAGGTCTTCACATTGGTGCTTCTGAGGCTTTGGTGACATAGCTATATTGGGTCCCTGTATAGATGCCTTAGGGATGTACCAAAATATCCTCCCCCCACCTAAAGGCTTGTACAACTGGGCAGTACAAAATCACTCTCTGACCAGAACCTGCTGGTAGTAGTGTCCCTGTGAAACCCACTGCTAGCAAGGATTAAGTATGATTTATGTGGTGCAATAACTTTGGACTAGCTCTCTTGGGGGCTAGAAATTAGATGAAAGATAAGGAAGGAACCCAGCCCTACAAGGCATTTAAACATATGCTGAGATGAACAGGGTCCAACACCTGCACCTGAGCACAGCTGATGATGGTCACAGAAGGGAAGGCACTGACATCACTACCCATGCTTTGCTCCAAAAATCACATTACAAAGCTCCCCTCTTGCAAGGGAGACAAGACACAGTTACCACAAACTGTTTTCCAAACTGGTAGAAAACCCACAGCTTTTTACCATTCTATTAACTCTGTTTAAAATCAGAGTAGCTGAGTTGCATTTTAAAAGAAATCTGTGAAAAATTTTGAGAAACTTTAACAGTATCTGAAGTACTTTCTAAACACACACAAGGGGGGAAAAAAAGATCACACAAGCCCACCTCCAATTCAGGCACTACAGATAATCACTTCACAGCAAGTAATTAACTATCTGTAGTGAAAAGGTTTCCAATCCTTCTAAATATCCAGAGAAAAACCAGGCCCAGCTGAACTCATGCCCAAAAGGTTACCAGTTTTTCTATTAAAAAGAGGCACATGTCTTAGTTTGTCAAACACCTGGTTCCCTACTTCCCACAACTCTTACTGGTCTTTCTGTTAGTACTAAAGAAAGTTTGGCTGTCAGGAAAAGGAGGCAGAAACAGTGGCCAGGCATTTCTGGTTTGAGTAAGAACATGAGGAACAAGAGCTGAAGACAGCAAGTCCAAAGCAACAGCAGCACTAGAGAAACAGCAATGCTGTTAGGAGAAAACTTACCTATGATCACAACAGGCAGTGGCTTGAACCCACTCCTATTTTGGGGTCTCTTCCATAATGCATACATCTTCCTGTCTGGAAGCATTTAGATCCTGGAGTCTACCTGTTAAAACAAATAAATACTGAATTATTTGCTTTTTTGACAAAACTCTTTACTTTCCAGAGCCTATAAACTCAGGTTGATCAAAAGTATTATCCTCACATTGCAGACCATCACATTACACTTCCACAGTCAGGACATGCCTGCTTATCTTTTTCCCCTTCTGCTGCCAAAACCAAAGGATGATTCCCTGATTATACCACCAAAAAAAAGGGAGAGGACCCTTATCTTTCTCTTCCACACACAAATTCCAGGCCCTCCAGAACAGCTGACAGCTTCAGTAACCCTCTGACTACAGTAACTGATGTGCTGCAGCTTGTTAAAGAACACTTTGCTTCTGCCTATATTGTGTAGAAAAATATTATTGCCATAACTATCATGAACCCATTCATAAATGCTTTATACTGTTTAAGTCAACTTGAGCACTTATTGATAAGTAGAGCAAACCTCACTCAAGACTTTTACCCAAAGACTGGAAATCTCTTGGTTGCATTTTCAAATATGTGCCACTCCATCACTAGTTTGTGGGTGGGGTTTTTTGTCTGTTTGTTTGGTTTGGGTTGTTGTGTTTTTTGGGGTTTTTTTTGAGAAATGCTAGTTTAGTTCCTGAACCTTCTTCCTGCAGGAATCCTACCATGTTAAATAAAGACTTATTTAGTTTTCCAGGGAATTCAACTTTACTGTCACTAATCTAGAGAAGTTAAAAAGTTATTTTTTACCACAGTAAAAGTGACATTTACAAAATCCACTAGAAGCTTTTAAGTTATTCTACAGAGAACAGTCTTTTCTAAAAACATCAGTCTCATTTTGGAAAGCTAAGTAAAAATTCACTGAATGACTTTGTTCACTGGGGCATGCTCTCCACACCCTTTTCAAGTGCAGAAAGAGCTTTGGCAAGCACACTGCACACTTCCATAAGGTCTGGCACATCACTGCCTTTGACACAGGTATTGCAGCAAATGTCACCCTACAAGCGTAATGCTCCACTTTAAGCCTGACATTTACATCACCAGTGACTACAGTAACGCAGTAAGACCCCGGTGATTGAATGAGCAGCCAGGAAACCAAAGGTGAATTTAGGATTTGCAGAACCCCAGGCTTCAAGAGAAGTCTTGTAAGTGCATTTGCCTGTGACAATTCTCATACAACCATTGCTGGGCTAGCCAGAGCTATTCCTAGAGGACTGAGTTCATGCAAGTAGAGGCACAGAAGGTTTACAAATTGAATTGAAAACTTGCAACCTTGTCCAAATTTTTGGATCACTGTTTAGTAACACTGACTGGTTGCCCATTACCACTTAACATGAGTCTGAGAGACTCATGCATTTTGCCTGACAGGGCAAGAACCACTTAGAAGACATAATAGTCATGCTTTCTAATTTAAGCCATTTCAATCATCTAGCTTTGAAGAGAGCTGGATTTCAAGGAAAATTAGGTTCCCCATTTAATTGAGACTTGAAGGTGGATGCAGACACTAGAGAAGAACAATTCTTTGTGTTGTATCCATACCAAGGCACACATCAACCCCTCAAGGTGTATTTAACCCAACCCTGGAAGCTGCAGGAGCACAGCCTAACTGCCCAAGTATTTCCCCAGCCTTTTGGGTAGGTTCTGCCACATGAACCAAAACCTGCAACATCTTCAGAAGATTGTTGTGTAAATTTGCCCCCAAATAACACCCTACCACAAGGCTCCAGAGTTGCAATTGGTAGAATTTGGCAGCAGCACCTGGAATGGCCAGAGACACCAAAGGAACAGCACACTGGTGTAACCAGTAAGGTATTCCCCTCAAACCAGCTAAACCACAGTACTTGTCTGAAGGTCAGCAGAGATTTCTTCTCCATGGTAACAAATAAATCCCTCTCCATGGCTGTACTACACAAGAAGACAAGTTCTTACTAATTTTTCCTAACAGAGTGCGCATCTTGTTTCTGTGAAACTATTGGGAGTCTGGAAGAGGGAAGCAAGATCTCTGGAAGCAATCTTCCAAGTTTCTGCTCCATAGCACTCTGCAGCAGCACGCACAGAAAGGCTTTATGCACTCTGTAGACAGTGGTAACCCAGCAACATCCATGGGATTTTTGCTGGAAGCAAGGGCTGCTGAAACAACCCAGTACAGCACACAGCAACAGTTCCAGGAGAGCAGCAAGGCCAGCATATAAATAACGAGCCTGCAAGCCCGTTTGTAAGACTTGGGCACAAAGTCATGGCATTGTGTGCCAGAATTTTTCTGAGGGAGCAAAATGGGGACATAAAAAGGCACAAGATAGTAGAAGTCAGCCTGGCAGTCATGTTTGCTTCAGAGGAAGGTTGCCTTGGCTCCTGGCCATTGCACTGTGCCACCCTACCCCACCCTGATAGAGAGCAAAGTCATCACGAGTGATAACGCTCTCCTCATTTCACTCTCCTCCTCCATTCTGTACCTTCTGACACAAGAAAAAGGAGCATTTTCTGGAATTAAACCAAACCCTAATGGCTAGAGGAGCACAATGGTTATTCTGATGAAATTACTAGATCCATGCACATACATGACCATTTTTAGCCATGGCTTTATTCAGGATCTGGGTTCACAAAACCCCACAATGGCCATTTTAGTGCTACATGCTTTGTTTCCTGAAGTTCTGACAGTGGCCACTTCTATCGACACAAGATTAACCATCAGAGATGCTTCTCTTTATCTTTGCATATCTCTACAAATGGGAGAAGTTCTATCTAGTTGCTATCTCTATAATGAATAGTTAATAATTCTTCTTTTTAAGTAGAAAGTGAACCAGATGCTGAACCTGTTTATAGCTATTCCTATGCTGTAAGCTAAGTATTTGACTTCTGGGGGTAAAACTGAGCTCAGAGCATCTCAGCCATTTCAAGTTTCAGGCCAAATGTTTACTTTTCCTGCCATTAGAAGTAAAGGTGGATTATTTTAATTCCCCCCCCCCCCAATCTTAAAATCAAGGGACCACATATCCCTCAAAAACCTGTACAGCTAATAAAGTGCAGCAAATGAAAGCCTGTTCTTGCAGAGGCTACTGGAAAGCATAGAGGACACAGAAGATCATTTCAAATCTATACAGAATTAGTTCACAGCAAGAGAAAGCCCAAGCTAGCAAGAAACCCAAGACTGTTCTTCTCACCCTCCTCTTATGCAGAGTAGGCTGCTGGGCACTTACACCTAGTCAACTTAGTGACACTGATCCCTGTTCTGGCTCCTGCCTTAGGCTTCCTACTTTAAATGGGTGTCTCTTTCTTCCTCCTTCTTTGGGAGCATGCTGCAAGCTCCACAATTTATCTTCTCACTGCTTCCAAAGCATTTCAGTGTCTATGTGACGTTACATAATTGTTCTGGCTTAGAAAAGCACTCGGTTCATTCTGGGCCAAACTCTGCATACCTTCCTGACACAGACCTAAGCCTAGAGGGACTATAACTCACACAAAGTCAGTCAGTGTGGCCCCCAGTAGTTCCAGTCTGCACAACTGAAACAGGTTTTAAGTGAGTAAAATAAAAAGCAAAGATGCATCTAGCAAGACAATGACATTAAATGATCTTTAGCAGAAATAAAAAGTTACATCAGCCACATGCAAGTAGTTCTCCCTATAACATCAATGAGACTTTTGCTTAAGTAAGGACCACAAAGTGTGGCCTGTACAGCACAGGGAGAGAATTCAAGAGAGAAGTGCAGTCAGTAGAAATAAATAATGGAAGAGACTGAAAGAGCGACCATTGCACTCAGGTTTAAACAAGAACAATGCTAATAACACAAATGCAACACTTTTCAGCTCCTTTTCTTCATCAATTCATTCATTTCACCAGCAGTTTTTAAAATTTAATTCATTAATGCTTTAAAAAAAAACCCCCAGAAATCTCAATAGCTTTTATATTTTATACTTGCCTACAAATTTCAGAAGTTCCGCCCCCCCTACTTGTACTATCACTCTTACATGCCAGTCCAGTTACTCCACAAACAGAATTAGAGTATGTGTAAAAAAAAAGTCACCTTTATGGTACATTAAAATAATACCTTTCTAAAAACACCCCTGTGATATTCAGAAAGCAATGTTACACTATGCCATTTACTTAGAGCCTTCTTACCTTCAGCAGCAGGTCCAATGAGAAGTGAGATCTTTATGAAAATGCCTGTACAATCAGGAAAGCCAACCAAACTACAAGCCTTGAATCCTGCCTCTGCTCTAAGACAGCTGTTTAAATATAGTAGGCTACCAGCGCTAAGAGAGGAGAGGAGGAGCTGAAATCAATGGAGGTGGAGCAAGGAAAATACTTATAAGCATGAGTCAGTAGGAATATTTCCCTTCCCAGCTTGTGAATGAATGAGGTAGTGATCCTCCTTAGTAATGTTCAGCTGACTACATGACTACAGCAAAAGCAGGCTTATAGGAGCCATGCATGGCAGAAGCCCTGCTTTGTACAAATAGCTTCATTTTTAACCCTCAAGGCAAATTAAAACCTGAGACTTCATAAAATGCAATGCTTCCTGTGGCAGAAATGGGTTTTTCCTCTGTATTTAAAAGAAAAACTGCTAGTTATAATTACAGGTGGGAACAAAAGCGATAGGATAGCACTATATATCTGCTTTAAAACTAGCCATCTTCTCAGTCACAACAGGACAAGAAAACATCATTACTTTCTTCCTACTTTGTACAGTTTGTTGTTTTAGTTTCACCTTATTATTATAATGGTATAATAATATATATTGGTATATATAATATATATAATGGTATAATAATATATATTCAGACCCAGATATACTGGGTCTGAAAATAAACTTCAGTTTATATTTTTTCTTCAGTGAGATAAAGTCTCACAAACCTGTCGCACAGTGGCAGTAAAATGAGTCAGAGTGCTTCCTGTACAACTTACAACATGCCAGGACTGTCATCCAAGGTGTCTTACTCAACTCAGCAGAATAATTGATCCAGCTTGCTAAATTTAAAGTGCCCTTAACAAATGAAATAAATTTGTGCCAAAGTGTTCAGTTCAAGTAGTAAGTGCAGCAGCATTTTTATCTCTGAGGCCATCTATTTTGAAACTGCAGTCTCCAAGGCATCAGGAGGACCGCTGATACCCAGTTAAGATGCATACTTTCAACCATGTGATATAAAAGAAAAACAGTTCATGAGAAGGAATTCTATACTCTCACAACCACAACTAAGTAGGATACTGCATAATCTATTTTAATTCCACCAGAATAAGTTGTTTTAATAAATATGAAGCCATTGTTTCACTTAACATTTCACTAACAGTGATCCCTCTGAAAATCTGATTCAGTAAATACTTGCCAGACTGAGGAGTATGGAGACTGGTTTTTAAGGTCTCTTTCAAGTTGTCTGGGCCTTTATCCAAGGTAACATTTGCACAGAGCTCTTAAATAACTCATACTGATTCTATGACAGGAACGGATGCTTTTATACACATTATTCAGATATTTATTGGCAGGTAACAAATATATTCGCATCAGTCAAGAAGAAATTAAGCTTCCAGAGAAACTAAGGCATTTGTTTGGTTAGGTGATTTAAGACTGTCCTGTTACTAGGTTTTTGAAGAGCTCATCTTCAATATATTGCAGTGTTGCATGTCAAACATTTGAGTCCATACTTGCTCATAGCATAGATACAAGAGAACACCATGAGATGGTTTGGCAGGCTTTATAAGCAGTAAAATCAGGAATACTTCCTATGTGAGCAAACCTGCAGAAATAAAGTTGTACTCTATGTACAAGAAGAGATCCTCTCCATTTCCCACTAGAATTTAAGAAAGTTAAAATCTCGTTACCTCTGCAAATAAAACCAGGATGTCTTTCCAAAACTACAAGTTCTATCATTTTTGCACACAATACATTTACAGGATAATGTTCATGTACAACAATAACACACTGTCCTTTATTTGCTTGTAAAATAAGACCACTGAATACAGCAATTTGGGGGTTCCTTTATAGATATCCCAAACACATTACATGGAATATATATCCATGTTACTGTTTCTCCTTGTGTAGTTTGTCTGAAAACAAATAATTCAGCCCCAAAACACTTGGTCTGCACAAACTTTCCAGAAGAGGAAGTAATTGTGCAATCTGCACTTGGCTTGGCAGCCAGCCTTTGACCTACAAATTTATATGATTCACTGATATTTTCTTCCTGATTTATTGCAAGCAATATCATTCAGATTGGTTAAGTGCCCATGTAAAAAGCTTATATAGAGATTTCTAGCATGACTTTGCACCTCTATTCATAGCTGTCAGAGTTTGCAATACCAACAATACCAACTTCTTTCTTTGCACAAACTGAAAAAAAAACATTTTATTGGTGTACAGATTTAAGGGTCTTTAAAGGGCTTCAGATTTTTACAGAAAAAAACTCTATAAAGTACTAGTCTGTAGGCTCATTCACTGAGGTGTGTTGTCTCCAGCAGAGATCTGAGGAATCCACATCTCTATCTACAAATAGATTTGTCAGACTTAAGTGGAAACTATCAGTAAAGGGAATTATTTTCAAGGGTTTCTCCTCTGTTCTTTAAAATTTTTGCTTTTAAAAATAAAATAGTGGAGCTTAGCCTCTAATGAGCATTATCCAGAAAACAGATACTAAGCTAGATTAGCAAGACACCATGAAATGACCTATCAAAAGCAAAACAATACTTATGCAGCAGCTTGTGAAATGCTTCTTTCTTTAAAGAGAGTTGTTTAGTTTTTTAAATAGGACCTATGGCATTAAGGATTGCCTTCAGATAATGAAAAGGATCAATTCTATCTTCATCTGTACTTCCAAAAACACAGGGCACAGGGGCAGATGCTACATTTGCTTTTCTATGTAAAAGCCTTGCACATAATATAACTGTAGCTAGGCAAATCATCCCCTATCCGTGTATAGGGAGGAATTAAAAATACTGCACCATTGATCAGTCCCCACCTGTGAAGGTTTTTGGCCTGAAGAAAAGAGCAGCAGACTTCACTGCTAGTCATTCATTTCACCTTCAAGTCATACTCTGCAGTTCACAGTATCAGCAATCCTGGGTGCATTTGTTGCCAAGGTCAGTTCGTTTCCCTTTAGGTCAGCCATGATATAGTTCCCAGAACTCCAACAAGTTGATGCCATGTTTTACCAAGGTAAAATTTAAAGAATATGCCAGGAAGCATGGACAAAGCCATAGCACTCTTTTGGGGGAAGGTTTTGCACTTAAATCATCCTCTATTGCATGAAATTTCCTTGTTACCAATTGACTTCTCACCTCGCATCATTAAGATCTCCCCATCCATACCCTACTCATGAAACCTTTCAGATAGCCCTGATTCTGCTGTCTCCTGATTTGGGGGAGCTTAAGGAGTAACAGCCCTCTGGTGCCAGAATTCATTGCTGTTACCTCTGCTGCTGACAGCTCATGGCAGAACACTTCTTGCAGTGCCTCCCCAGCATCCACCCTCCCTTCCAGACAGACTTAGGTTTACCATCACTGTGCCAAATTATCATGACATACTACATTGTTTCACACATTAGAACTTCATGTTCTGCTGGTTTTTCACAATTAGAGGAACACTCCCAGTGTGATCCTCCATGGGCCACAGGGCCACAGTACTGCGTTGATGCTGTGGTTTTTCTTTCAATTATGGTAAAATACAAATATAAAATTCTGCATGTTTTCTGCCTAAGAGAACACTTCACCCATCCCTCCTCAGTGCACACCATTTAATCTAAGGCAGAATCTCAAATTCAAGTGTTGGAAAACCTGACTCAGTATTTTTGTTCTATATTATCTCTGTGCAGTACCTAAAAATCCAGCTTCGCGCTGTTGCTGCCTAAAGCATCTTCACCCTTTTCACGCAGGAAAACTTCCAATGACACAACTGTATGTTCATTTATGCACCAAAACTAAAACACACGTATCTGATGGTAATTAATGGTTTTATATCAATACTGAAACATTTTACCTGGTTTCTTTCTGCTTCAACTAAAAAAAAAAGACATTTGGCACCAACACTGTAACCCTGTAACCTGGACCCACATCAGCAAGATGCTCCCTGTAGAGGTCCTGGCACCCCTCAAATCAGAAGCTGCAAGCTGTGGCCACACCACTTGACAGCAGCTGGATCTCTGAGATACATTACTTGCTCTGCTAAATGACAGAGGTAAAAAAGCCACAGGGAAGCCCAGGTAATTGCTAGACTTGACAGAAAAACCAGCTTTGGCAGCTTTGCAAGTATGAGACCCAGTTCTGCTCCCAGTTATACTTGTGTTTTCCTACATGTGTTTGTGCTTTCACATGGCTTCCTCTAAAGAAAGATTTGGCCCAGAGCGCGTGTCCTACTTTCCCGTGTCCCTGCCAAGGCCATATCTGTCCTGTGTTCATACTTTTTTGCAGCATTTAGGCAGCTACAGCCACGGGGAGAGAAGTAAAGGTTGACCGCACCATTTGTTTTTCAAAGGAACGTTGACCTCTTGGACAGATAAATGATTGAAATAGTTTTGTCCTAGTAACCTGGAAAATTTTCTGAGGAAAACAAAAAGCAAAACCTTACATTTTGCTGGAACTATTTTAAAACAGTAAATTTTACTTTTTCCTGGTCTCAACTCATTACCTTGAAATCATTCTCTGTCTGTTCTAAGAGGGTTGTCTTCCTAAATCAATGAGACCAAACCAAAGATTTTCACCACCCTTCATTGTCCAGAGGTATCAGCCACTTCCACCACTGTGTCTTGAAAATATCTGTTAAGAAATAAACTTGGGGAGGCGAGAATTAACCATACCATCCAGGAGGGCTATGAAGCTCTAGTGTCTGCATTCATGCAGTCCTATCTTTGACTACTCTGCAGTAAAGACTTGTGTGGGCACTTCAGTGCATACCAAGAATGTGTTATTGGGAGATCTCACACATCTTCTCTATCCAGACCAAGAGAACAATACTGGAGAGCATTAGCAGAGATCTAGCTAGTCCATATAAGTACATTCTGAAAAGAGATGTTCCTAGCAAGTACAAAGTAGCCCACTATACTGGGATACAGCAGTGGACATCTTGCAAAAATACTGTCACTCTGAGCTCACATGTGAAGTGTCCATGCAGAGAAGTAGTGCAGATTGCTGGGTGGCTGTGCATGCATTTCCTCTGGTCCCCCTTAGAAAACATGCCAGGATCACTCTTCTCTCTTGAGATGACAGTCTATGGGGATGATAGCCAAATCTAGTCTGCTTTCAACCTCCCAGCACATATCTTTCCTTTCAAAAACTAGTTGGATGCAAAGAGGTACAGTCCTTAGGCTCAAGGGACTACAGCCATGCTTGTTTCCCAGAAGGACTGGGCCTCTGCAGATTCTTTGCTCCCCAAGTACAACACACAGAGGAAAGCTCAGCTCACGTGCACTGCACTCAGACCTCCACCACGATCTCAACAGTGATGTGGTTTGGGGAAAAAGTAAACACATGCACTTTCATTTCAAACAAACAGCAGCTATGACCTAGTCAAAGATTAAACTGCACATGAAGCTGGTAGGGAATTTTTCTCTTCTTATCTTAATGTCAATATATTCATAAATATTTACACGAGTTCAGGATAGCAGGATCATTTGAAGACACAGCCTTTAGTCTCCACAATCTTACAGTCAGTGTTCAGTTATGTTCTTTTAATCTATATTGGCATTTAGCAATTGATAGCTTAGTTTAATAAACTGTCGTATCATATTATGATGTGTCAGACTGAGCAACTTGGCAAGCATATGCCCCAAAGCAGAAAATAGCCCACAAAAGTCAGCACTCATGGTTTCTTGACTTGAATAACCAACAGAGAAGAAACCTTGAAGTAGGAGGTACAGCCTAATCATGAGCACTGAGCATGTTTTCTGGACACATTTTCCCTCAAGGCAAAACAGTAATTTTCAAATACAAGTGGGTAATTCAAAACTGGAAAAGGTTCAGGTAATGTAATGAGATTGTTTATCTCAGTAACACAAAGTTTCATAAAGAGGGCTGCAGAAAGCCTTTGGAGATTCTTAGATTAATTTCCTTGCCACAGCTTAAGCCATTCTGCAGCTCTTTAGCCTAACTTTAAGTTTTCTTTCCTTTACTTTATCAAGATCAAGAACCACTTAATCAAGATAAAGGATTGAGTATTATTCCTGAAAGGCTTAGCAACATGTACAGCTAAAGGCATCCAGAGCTAATACAGCCAGCATCATTGATTTCCTCAAAGAAAAATGAGCATTTCTGCAGTAGAACACAGTAGTTTTCACTTGTGAGGGTTTAGAGAACTGTGGTAGAGTTATCCTGCAACTTCCTACCCTCAGGGCTTATCTTCATCTTCCGCTTAAGCAGCTGATACTGACTGTCAGAGGTAGATGCTGCTTAGATCTAGGTTACCAACTCTGATGTTCCTGACTTGCAACATGTTCTTTCTGCTGTAACTTTAAGAGTCTCTGGGAAATTCTCAGAGATTTTAGCGTGTAAGTCCCTTCCTCTTAACAGGGCTTTCATGCACATTGAAAGCTCAGCTGAAGTGATATATTCAAACATAAGTTTTACATAGAGCCCAATTCCCCTCACAGTAGCACCACATACTGCATCACTGACTGCCAGGAGTGAAATTCCAAGTCCCTCGAAACTGTCCTGCATAAAACCGGATAAACCAGTATCTTTCTCAAAGACAATCTTATCACTTAGTCACAGTATAACAGTAATGCATTAAAGTGTAACAAAATTATTTCATAGGTCAAGGTTTCTCACGTGTAATTGACAGCTCTGTTTCCAGATTAGTTTAAGGAGGCTGGAACATGAAAGGAGCTGCCACTTGCTGTAAAATAGACTGTGCTATTTTGAAATACATGCATATATTCTGGGGTCATTTCTGTGGTTTAGGAACATACAAAATATTCACTATGAACTCTGAAAAGATTTAGCACAGTGAATTTACAGGAAAGAAGGAGGCAGGATTTCTGCACAAGAATAAAGCCATTCAGTAACTAATTCCCCAATGCATTTGTTGTAGAAATACCTAGCGATTTGTGTAATTCCACATTTAGCTTTTAGTCATCCAGTTTTGCACATGTCAAAGCTTAAAGCTGAGCACAGGTCAATGAAACAAGTGTGCAATGTTGTAGCAAGAATTATCTTGCAACACACGCATCCAGCATCTAACAGATTAAAACCCAGAATCGCCTGAAGATCTTGTTCAAGTTGCTTTTTTCAGAGAAATTTCACTAAAGGCATCTTCCTTGCTTCTCCTCCCCTGCTATTTCACCAAAACCTTACTATTACATCCATTTCAGGTGTATTTTTTGCTTGAATGACTTTGGTTTTGGTTGTTGTGTTTTTCTCTTTTTCTGTTTGTTTGTTGTGTTTTTCTCTTTTTTGTTTGTTTGTTGTGTTTTTTTAGTGTGCTTTATTTTTTGCACATCAAGCAGCTATTTCTAGACTAGAGATGAGACTCTAGATTAGTCCTATGCCCTTGCCAATAATTATTCTATAGAGAAAAATAACTTATTTATAATCCACTTATATTTTTGGCAGTTGTCAGACCAGCTGCAGTATGCCCCAATTTTTCCTGTTTTTCCACAGAGAAATTGTCCCAAGCACGGATGAAAGGGAGGAGGTGTTTCTGGTTCCCTAGTCAATATTTATTTTGATTGTGAAAATGCTAAGTTTGAATCATCAAGCAAAACTTGACCAAAGAGCGTGAGGACTATAATATTAAGTGACCCTTTACCTCCAAGCTGAAGCCACACAGCAGAGCTGTGACAATGAAATACCTGATTTGCTCTGTTTATTAGTCCAGACTGATATGTGCTCAGCAGGGCAGAATGGTGTGGCACCAAGGTGACCAGAACCGCACGCTATCTTTGATATCAATTCCCCGGGAGCTCTGACCAGGGTGTTTATCTAAAGCCTTCCTTTGCACTCCTGACAGCCTGAAGGTTAACATTCAAGGCTATCAGCAATAACATGCTATTCTGCCATGTCATGGGGAGCTTATGGCCTTGTTTCTGCTGTTGCAGCTCACTGTGCCTGAACATGTGCCTGGGTTGTCACACTAGGTAACTAAAGCTCACTGTATCTGCACTGCCTGCAGGGGCACAAACATAAGACCACAACAACTCAAAGGGTCCACCCAGCCTGGTATCCCATCCTCAGCAGTGGTATTGACACCTACAGAAGCATGTGATGCTTGTCTTGTGTCTTCCCCTGCCTCCAGGTATTTGCAGCTGAGGGAAATGGCTGAAATCTGATGAGGTTTGTTCACTTGCTAGCAAGCACCTTCCATTTATTTTCAACTAGTTCCTAGTGATTTCACATGCAGCTGCTAGTATTTGTGTTGAAGGGAGATTATACAACTGATCCCTCTCCACTCAGCTCTATATACTTCTGTTATATTATACTTCTATTATATTCCTCTCAGTCTTCTGACTTACTCCCAATACAGAAGCTTCATACCTTATATCAACCTGTTTTGCCTCCTCTAGATCTTTGCCAGATCTCACATGCTGAGATGAGAAAAACAGCTCATCATCCAATAATCTAAGCACAGGTGAACCATAGGTTTATGCAGCAGCCTTCTGGTTTGGCCTCCATTTTTTCCTAGCATTTGATTTGCTTCACTACCAGTAAGCACTGAGCTGACAGCTCCACAGGACTATTTATCATGACCTTAGATTCAAGTTCAAGCTAGTCCCTACTCTGAGCTTCCTTGCCTGGGCCTGTGCCAGAGTGTGAGACGACACATAGGAATTATGTAAAAGTGTGAAGTATTATGACAGTACAGAAGCATTGCACAGCTTGTTCTTCAAACCAATGCAGTCACCCACATACCTGATAAAAAGCAAAGTGGAAAGCCTTGGAGGCTCCTTTCACAAAGAATCCTCAACAAAATAACTGAAGGGCAAGCGTGTGGGAGGAAGCATGTTCTCACCTTGTAACTCAGGAGTGAAGTGGCCTTAGCTAAACACAGCAGAGAAGCATGAAGAGCTCACATTGCACTCCATCCCCTGGCCTGATCTTGTTCTGCTCTTATTCTCTTACCTGGAATAAGGCATACATGAAGAGCTTATGCAAAGTCACTCCTAGGTTTGCCTCAGGAGTGGCTGTTACTCATGCATATTTGAAAGACACAAAGTACAACACAGCCAGGGAATGTGCTGAACCTTTAGCTAACCTGGAATAGACACAATGGGTATTGAGCAGCGCCAAGGTAACGTGCAAGAATTGTAAAGTACTCCCTGCCTTTAGACCTTTAGTGCAACCAGGGGACACTGCTGTTTTCAGTGTTGACAAGGCTGTTGAGCCTGAGAGAGCCAAGTCTTCTGAATGTCTGCCACCCACTGCTAACACTCCAGTGTTAAACCCCCTTTCACATGCAGGCTTGCTAGAAAAAGCAGCCCATTCTGATGGCCTTCCTGTGAGTTTTGCTTCTCCACTTCATGCCAATGATCCCACCATACAACTAAGTCAATGTTGTCCTGCATCATTCTCCATCTGTTGGCCTACCTTATATCTGTAGTCTTATCTTCCTGCAAGTCTTTCTCTACCCTTTTCTAATCCCTAAAGAGCCCACTGAGTTATGGTAAAAGCTTTTCTATTAGTGACCATGAAGAAAGCCAGTCAGATATTCAGGAATATCTCAGTGGCAGCAATAAGCCATGTGCCAGTTGTCAATTCACTCAAGTTTGATGTCCCCAGTATGGTAAGCTGTAACCAAAACACTAATTCCTAGATTTTTGTCATTAGGTGCACTGCAAAGTCAGTGCCTCTGAAAAATCAAGTTGCCCACTCTGCCATGGGTATGTTCTGTGGCACTTGGGAATTCAACTCTTAGTCCAGAATTGCTCCAGCATGCTTGATAAAAATATCAACTATGAGTACAACTATATTGGGAAGTAAATTGCACTTCCTACAAGCTTTGCAAGGTAACAAAAACAATCACTGTCAAATAATGATCTTTAATTACTTTCCTTTTCTGTGTCATGGATTTTAATTTGAATTTAAGCATACATGTGACTACGAAAGAGCATCTGCACTTGGGGTTAAGGATAGACATGTGATCAAGTACTTTTGCTGAGGGAAGTATTTGTTTCAATATTTAGGATCCTCAAATTCTTTGCTGAATCAAAGCCTTACACTTCAGGTCAAATGTTACAGCAGTCAGTGACCTTAAGACAGAATGGAACAAAAGTAGCTTCAGCAAAAAAATTATGAGTTGTATTCATCTATAGAATTATGCAAGCTTGCCATAGATCCCTCTGATTTTTATGATTTTTTTTCACCTTTGTTAAAACACACTACTACAATGGAACATAATTTTAGAAAATATGGGTTTGTTGGGGGTTTTTTTTAGTTTCCCATAAAACCTTGCTGCAAAATTCTGAGTACCACTTAGCTTTGGGATGCTTTCATACCTTGAAAGTGAAGTGCATTCAGTATGAAGTCTTGATGGTTTTCTCCCTGTTCTGTCATTTGGGAAAGCATAAGCAAACTTGTCCTGCTTGCTGCCACAGTACTGATGTTAGTCTTGGAACACCATTAAAAGTTGGAGTGTCATTCCTAAGCTTTGTCCTGAGAACACAATAAAAGATTGCACAGTCACCACAAATACACAAAAGTGTAGTAGAAAAGAAAAAAATCCAAATCAGCAAGTGGCACCCAAATGAACTCACAGGCATACAAACGAACTTATAACAGCAGAAAACCTCTTACAGAACAATAGGAGAATTTCATATGAGGAAAACCTCCAGTCTTAACAGGGTGTCAGGCTGTCACATGAGTATCACATAGGTGTGCCTGGGTGTCAAATAAATGCTTTTAATCATTAAAGGACACGGAAACAGTTCACAGAGATTAAGTGTCTTCTCAGTAATTGCCACAACAGAGCCGAGGAGTGAACCCAGATCTCCTGGCCTGTGCTTCAGCCACAGGGCTACTCTAGCACAAAAGTTATCTAGATTTCTTGCTGTGCTACAAGAGAAAAACCTGTGTCACACCTTCTGTGCCTGATCAAACACTGAGTATCTCATTCAAAAGTGCTAAAACTTTCTAATACAAGAGACTAAGTGACTTGTAATTGTTATTTACAATACTAATTCATTTTTAATTATAGAAAGTGATCCCCCAGGAATGAATTCCCATTCACATGCTGTAAGTAGGGGTTGGGGTTTTTTTGTTTGTTGTTTTTTTTTTTGACCTGAGATGGCTCTGCAGCCTCCTCATCCATGCAGCATCCTTTAACATAACAAAACACTATTCAGGTGTGTTCTGCTGTGAACAGCCATCCCTTCTGCTACAGTTGCTAAACCCTTTAGCAGGGATAGATTACATTTTATGTCAGTCATTCTTGCCGAAACTCCCCAACAATTCCTGTTTAATAGGCCACTATGGGACCAGTCTATGACTTAGATATTACTGCATCTTTATAACTACATTATTTTTCAGTTTCACACCTCTAAGATGTTGCAGATTTCTACAGAACTGCAGTCTCTACAGAAACTTTACATGTTTCCCAACATACAAGCATTTATTTCCTAATATATATGTGAATAACTAAAACAAGCAGCCTATTACAGTGAGTTTGTTGAACTTTGTCAAAACTATTTGTATGCTGCATTTATTCTGGAGTCATGTTTGTCCCATGGGTTCTGATCTTATCTTTAGCCTCTACTGAGAAATTACTTCCATGAACTTTGGAAGGTCAACTTGTTAAACATCTATCCACTCTCTCCCACTCTTCCTAATCTTCTAGAAATAATAATTAACTTAATTTTCTGAGAATGGGATGGTGACTTGACTACCCAGTTCAAGTTATGTGTTTTAGATGACTCATATACT
>NW_010292377.1:0-54820 GCF_000700745.2 Antrostomus carolinensis | reverse complement strand
CCCTACAAAAATTCCTTACTGAAACTTACCAAATGATTTATTTTTTTTTTTCTGTTCTTTATTTCTTCAGCCAAGAAGCAACATACATTTCTAAAACTTGCAAAAGATGGCTTCATGCCCTGGTGCAGGTATAAGCTCGTCAAAAGCAACACGCCACAAAGCAAAGAGCTTGTATTTGGAACTCTCTCGGGAAATGAAACAATTGAGTCAGGCAGAACTCCACACCAAACCTCTTCTGCCAAATATCGACTCCAGTACTTTAAAGATTCTGTCAAAGTCTTTGGAAATCAGTTGCCCAATACCACTTTGGGAATAATATTGGCATATTCACTGGAGCAGAGCAGATATTTCAGCAGCTTGCTGAAGGAGTGTTTGGTGCATCAAAAGAATGTGCCTAGCACAGGAAGGCAGGTTCACTAGTTACAGCTGGCAGAGGGAGAAAAAGAGCCTGAGGGGAAATAAACCCATCTCTAGCTGATTAGGTGCAACAACTCCTTGGAGGAAACTTGCTACTTTCAGCAGCAACCAGCTTCCACAAGTGGAGAGAGGTATCACACAATACATCCTATTCCACAGGACGTTGCTCAGCACAGAATCGTTCTAAAAACTGGGAAATACAGATCATAGTATATTGCATTTGAATGACACTAGCCCACGTCTGCAGAGATGCCCTGTCTTCTGAGGAAATCACCTGTTGGGAAGCCAGCAGCTCCCCCACACCCTTCCAATGCAGAAACTGGTTTGTTTATTTAAACTCCTAAAGAAAGCTGTTTTGAAAGAAGTCCAAGACATACATAAACTGTCTCAGCAACACCTTAAAGCAAGCTTGAATTTCAAGTTCATAGAGTTTCATTATAACAGCCTAGTATCAAATATCATTAAGTTCTTTCTGGCTGAATATCAGTGACAGATGAAAGGGAATTTGTTAGCTGAGATACCATAAGATAGCTGCCAGAATTGCATACCACCTTGGCCACTTAGTTCCTTACTTTCAAAAGCACATTTTTCATAAAAGCTAGGATCATTTACCTCCTAGTTTTACTCAGCCTAGTGTTGAGCACAGCAGTCAGTCCTTAAGGGATAAAATAATAAACATTTTTTCAACTTGTAAATGCAGCTCATACATGTTAATTATCCACTTCAATCTCCTCATCTGAAACACTAACAAGAATGAGGTTGTTGTGGGGAAGGTGTCTGTCAACATTCCTGAAAACTTGCTTTTGGAACATCTTGTGGGTTTTGTTTTTAAGAAGGGTCTGAGCGAAATCACACCACATTAAATAGAAAGGCCTGTTGAAGCAAAGGTAAGCATTCTAATTAGTTTCACGGACATTTGGAATAGCCTTCCTATATAATTGATGTATTATTATGTTTTTGTAATATAGGAAAAGATACAATGTTTTTCCATGTACCAAGGCAGCAATCTCAAGTCTTAAGAAGAAACAAGAAAAAGATTAACCAAGCTAGGATTAGATTGCTCCTTTTCTAGTAGGGCTTTGTCTTTTCCTAGAAATACTTGCATTTCTAAGCATGGCAAAAGACAAATTAATATTAAAAGTGAGCATAAGTCTTTTCTAGAGCTTTCAGCTGAACCAGTCTCCTTCCATCTCATATCTATCAAAGAAAAGCCCAGAAACATGTTTTCCAGTCCATGCACATAAGTAGAACACAATAACATTAACCAGTTAAAAAAGTATAGCCTATGGCTCCGTGGGCTGCCAGCCCCTCTCCATTTCTTGGGGATGGGCTCCAAACATGTCTCTGGGGCAACCTCTACCAAAGGCATTTATTCAGACCCTTCTCAGAAGACAAGAGAACTGAAATAAGGTGCATGACTACTCACACAGTAAATACCCAGCCCTACATGACGCAAGAGTATTAAATGTTTGTGCAAAACAAAACACTGAGTTAATAAATAAAACCAAACAGATTATAGAAACCTTAATCTGCTTGCATTGTATTTATGGTAGCAGCTTCTTTTAAGTTATATCTGCAAGTCTTTTCTTCCCCTGGCTAACAGCAACAGCCTGTGCAAATAATTCTGAGTTGATCTGAACACAAGTCTGCTGCAGTCCACTCCATGCTGCTTCCATTTATGTGAAGGAGTTCAGAGATCCCTTTCTTGCTTTCAAAACATCTTCAGCTGCTCTTTCAATTCCCCAACTGCTGCTGAGAGCAGCACAGATGGGCTCTATTTTCTTCAATCTAACATCTGCACATTTTTAGCCTCTTACAAAAGCTGGGCAGGCAACTCCTGAAGTGCCAGTTTGAGACTTAAAGGTACATTTTTAGCCTTTTGGCTCCAGGGTTTTATTCATGCAGACAAAGCCAGGATGCTGCCCTCACCCACGCTGATGAGACCCTACTGATCACTTGTCTTTTAACTTCCTCCTCCCTGACTCATTATTAAATGTCAGCCAGCAAGTTCACTTTACCTTTACTCTAACTGCCCCATTCAGGGTTTTTGTTAGACCTCAAAAAAAAAGAAAAGAAAAAAGAAAAAAAAAAAATCAAGTTGTGTCTGAAAGCTGTTGATATTATAAGCTGGATTTTACCTGCATCTCATACACACACTGATCAAACAAGCAATGGGCAAATGGAAGTCTCCTCATCATGTACTATTCAGTTAGCAGAAAAAACTTGCTGCAAACAACTCTCATATGAAGCTCAGCTGCACATAGTACTGAGCTCAATCAAGACAACAGTACCCACAGTTTTGCAATCACATTCCCCACACTTCCAAGTTCAGTTTTACTATGTAATCAAAGAATAAAAGACAAAAATGGAAAGGTTCCAATGTTTTGTTGAACTAGAAGTATCCAATTTGAACAAGTCTGAGATGCTGTCAAAGATAAAGGCTTGTACTCAGAGAAACCACAAGCCTGTTACTTTGCAAAGGCATTCAGCTTCCTAAGCTAGTGAACAATATTAGAGCAGAAAGCATCGGCACCTGGTCTTCCCAGGGACATGATCTCTTATTGACCTGTGCAGCCCCAGAGAGAACAGTATGTCATCAGCCCTATGAGGGATAAAAAGGTTTTTATCCTTGTCAAGGATTAACTCAGTTACACAGGTTCTTATAGCTCCCTGGATGTTCTCTATTCACTGTCCAACACTAAAATTGCTCAAAATTGTGACAGTATCACAGTCACCTTACAGTAGCAGAAGGGGCTGTACTTCTGTCCGTCCTGTGCCTTGCCTTAGAGCACTTTTCAGCTATGCCTAGTGTGAATTTAAACTCAAAATATGATTTTTAAAAGCAAAGGGTAGAAAGATTTGGAAGTCCTGTGTCTTGACAGAATCACTCTAGCATAGAAAGAGTTATTTCCTGATATCTTTCTATGGGAAGTGGGAAAGACGCAGAGGAATAACAGAAGACTTCTATGTAAAACCAAGCATTTACATTGTTAGTTAACAAAAGCATCACCTGATCAATAAAAACAACCTAGATATTAAGGCTATTTCCAGACCCAAGTGACATTTGATAAGTTACTTGAGCTCTCTGAACTTCCTGTCCTCTGACTGTACTTATATTGCATGAGCAGGGAATATTTTTCAAAGACTGTTTGTACAGCGTTGAGAAAAATCAGATCGCAGTCCCTTTTGCAGCTTCAAAAGTTAATAAACAGTTTAAACAGATCATTTCTGCAGACATATAATGATGAACATCTGATTTTTTTACCACATAATTAGAGGCTTTTTCCAAATATGTAAGTATACTTTTCATGCCTCTGGATGAATATCCCAGCACTTGGTATATTAACACCACAACAGAAACTGCACATATTCCGGTATTACATTTTTATGGTTTTTTTGAAGGCTTTTTAAGTTATACACAGTTACATTTATATTGAATCAATAAGATATATTACCCTCCATTAAAAAAAACTGTCTCTCTTGCTGTGGTATTTCATTGTCAAGTCTCTAAACCCAGCATGGTCCTCCCAAACTCCAGCTGACACTCTCAGAAAACTTCTGGCCACATGTCTGTATGAAGTGGCCTGCAGCCATACCTCCTAAAGCTTTTATCTCATACAGCTTCACAACAGGACTGACCAAGCCATATTTATATGGAGATTTCCAAGGAAAACATCTTCCCAAGCATAAAAACAGAAAAGGAGAGTCTGAATGAGATGACACTATGGGACTGCATTCAGAGGGTCTGTACCTGGGGATACAGGTGTCCATTCTGATTCCAGTCTTAAGATACCAAAAAATCAAAGGCAGCATGTGACAAATTGAGATATATAATGCAGTGTGCTTTGCTGTATCTTAGTACTGAACAGATTCCATCAGGATACTTGAAGTGCCATCTTGTGGAAGGTCAGTCTGAGCTACTGAGCAACATTAACAGTTGAAAAAAACCTAGACGTTTTAAGTCTAGTTACAAGAGAAATTCAGATATCATATTATGGTTAAATTCAGATTTTAGCATTACAGTCTGAGGAATTTGCAAAACAGTAACATTCAATAAGGTGCTGGCTCTCAGTCCAGTGTTACTTGCTTTATAGATCCATAAATATTGTAAAGACACTTACTTAGCCCAGCTTGATCATAAACCATCCCACTGCAGCCAGAAGAGCTAAGGCAATTAGAGACCAGTATCTTCCCAACTAGGTGACTTAAAAATCATAAAGCTCTAATTTCACAGTTTATACCCTGTCAGATATTAATGATTTCAGTAGAATCTGTACTTTGAGAACCACTGAAAAAATTTTTTTAAAATAGCCTAAAAGCAAGCTTAAGTGCCTGTTATTAGGTGTTCTCAGTGAAAAACACAGTCAAGAGTTTCAAGTTGCTAACACTTCACACCTCCAGGCTTTCTATCAGAAATATAACACTGAGAAAATCAAAACTTTGTTCACAACAGCTGCTTAACATTGCTTTAAAGATTAGCTGAAGTGTTAACATAGAAAAGAACAGTTTGTCTCACACTAGGCTATTAGCACTACATTTAGTGCAACTGACAACTGGATGTTACTGCAACACAAACCTGGCAGCTCCACAGAACAGTTACCTATGCAAGATGCCCACCACTAGCCAGAGATCTGAAATAAAAACATATTTATACAGAGGAACACTCAGCAGAAGCTTCAGATCCAATCAAGCTGTCACAGATGATACCACTACTATACAATTCCAGATGAGTTTCAAGAACTACTTAAACCATATTTGATTTTGTACTACAATCCTATCACAAATATATTAATGAAACATTCAACTAGTTAGCTTTTAGTGAATATTTATATTTAAAAATTGAGTCAGCACTGCAGTTAAAGAAGCCTTGGCATAGAGAGGAAGCAATCTTAACAACTCCCTTGTGCTTGTTTAGTGAATTAGATCTCACTGCACAGGTCTGTACCCACTTTGAACAACTTTAACATCTCAAAAATCACTTCTATGAACTGTGTTCCACTGTAACCCCCAAAGCCATGCTGTAATTAAGAACAGGACTCTCAGGGCATGGTTTAATGATACAAACCATCAGCAGCAGAAACATCTAAGCCATCCTATTTGTCTGCCTTTCCTGTCAGTGGTTTCTTATCTTACCCACTCCCTGCCCTCAGTTGTACAAACACACTGTGTGTTGTGACAGTCAGTTTGAATCAGGAGCAAACTCCTATTTAAAAAGAAAAACTTGCTTGCATCTTCTCTAAGCCAGTAAACACCAATCCACTTTGTCTTGTGGCTCCAACACTGTATTAGTCATCAGAACACAAACTAGGTTCTGGCTTTGCTTTTTATCTCATGATTAATATTTAATTGCTTCCAAGCCAATTAAGAATAGTGAAAGATCAAAGTTGTTCATGAAAATCAGTAGCTACCTGGAAAAATAGCCTTGAAATGTTGTCTGAAGGCTCCCATGACCAGGTCCAGGGAGGACAGTCAGGGCCAGCTGAGAGCCCAGATCAGGAGAAAGCCTCATAGCAACACAGCAGGTCCAAGGTCAATCCAGGAATTCAATAAGCAGCTCAGCTCCAGTGAGGATAACCAAGGTCAGATGCAGTACAGTGATTGTTAAACAGGACCATAGTGATAAGGTCAGAGTGAGAAGTCAGTCAGAAGCAGCAAGAACCAGTGCCAAGCACAGAGACTGACACATCCACAGCTCAAGCAGGGACCAGGGGCCCAAGACTGATCTTAAATGGGCTCCTGGGCCCATGGGTGGGGAGGTGTGGGATGGAGATCCCAGGTGAGGCTGCCCAGGGCCATTAAAGCCTGCCCTCAGGTTCTCACAATTATAAAAATAAGCCCAATCAAGTCTCCTATCAGTCTGTCCAGAAAGGCAAAAAAATTAAATCATGTCTGTAAGACCACCCTAATACTCTGAAACTCATCTTTCTGCACATAAAAAAAGCACATCCAGGAGAACATGACTAACTTTTCCTCCTCTTGCTGCTTGCTGTCTGGATAAATGGGCAATTTCCACCTCCATGGTTATTAATCTGAATAGCTCATAAGCATTACTGTTCTGCCTAAACTTTTGGTAGTTATTATGAATATATATATATATACACACACACGAGTATATGAAATGACTGGCATCTAACTTGGGCTCTCAGGCCCTAACTAAAGGGCTGGTGAAATCAGCAAAAGTCTTTTAATTCACGTCAATAGCCTGAATCATGCCTCAATATACTAAATTAAGCTAAAATGAAAAAGGAAAGAAAGGGAAGATATGTTGTGTAAGATCTTCTTTAGGAACAGTCCTTGAAAATTTCCTAGCATGAAATGAATAAAAATTTGGGGTTTTAACAGTGTGGAATTGACTATTGATCATTGTCCCTTGAAAGAAACGCAGAAAACATGATTCTCAGGACTAACAGGAGTTATTAAAGGAATAACTGCAGCAGAGACTAGAGGATGCTGCGGGTTGGGGTTCAGGAACAATTTATGATTCTGGGGACAGGTAAGACAGTTACTGCAGACAGCAGCTTGCACAGCCTGGAGTCCCAGGCAAGTCTCGCAGGCATTGACTCTCAAACCCAAATGTTTCAAAATGTCCCAGATGAATTTCTGTTTCTTCTGGGAATTTTCTGCCCATTTAAACTATCTTTTGCTCTTCTGAAGCCTTAAATAGGCTATAAATCCATTGTTAAGAAATGCTTCCCACTTCAGTTTGGTGTGAAGGTGTCTCCTTTCAAGCTCTGCTTCCATACCTAACAGCAAGGTATATGAGATTACTTGCTGTATTTTTTGCCTTTAATTTAATGAACTTGAAAAAATAAAGCAAAACCTTCCTGAATGAAAGATCTTTCAACAAACATGAACTTCATACAACCTTACCTAGCTTCTACTTCAGAAATGGGTTTATATCCTGCATCTGCCAGCTGCCAGAGTGAAAACTTTGACTATTTGTAAAGACATACAGTCTAATACTGGCTGAAAATTCTCTGTTAGCCTGAGAATGACCATGTCTGTCTGGGTTCAAATAAGTTTAAGTGACTTCTTCACAGAGTAGCTTTAAAATGATCTCTGCCTTTTGTTTTGGAGAAACTGGTAACCAGCTTCTTTAACTTCTAGTCTACTAACTTGAGCACAGTACTATATGGATGTGTATTTCTACCTCCCAGTAACTGGTGAAATAATGGATTTTTTTATACAGAAGAATTATGTTACTTTGAAATGAGATGAGAGCATGCAAAGATATTTTGAGAAATAAAACCCATTAGATGAAGGAGCTGTTTTCCCACAACATGCAAATATTTAAATAACTTTAACTGACATTCTTGTCTCAGCTCAGATTGGATCCTCTATCTTTTGCCATCCTCCTCATTGCAAGGATTCATTTATTTAGGAATTTTATTTACTGTCTAATAAATATTTACTGTACTGGAAGCTAAAATACACCCAGATTAGTGTGCTGTGCTAAATAACGGTCAATGTCCTCATAGTTTTCTAAGACCAATGTTCAAATAAAAGTACTGCAGAGTTAAGTTGAACACAAACTTACAACAACGTAGTTATGTGGAAGAAGTAAATGTAGAGAAAAAACCTTCCTGTGAAAATTTAGATACTGAAAAAGGAAACTTAAGTCTGCCTACCCAAGACAGTGTTGGGAACTGAAAGGGGAAAAAAAAACAACCAAAAAAAACCCCCAAACCAACCAACCAAATCCCCAAACCACTAAAACCAAAAAACCCCCCAAAACTTGGTTTTCTTGTTCAAAGGCATTTAAAAACCATGTGTCCTTGGAACAGTCCAAATAACAAATCCCCCTTGCACAAAGCTTTTCTGGCACTCTGGTCCAGAACCACTCCTGCTCTCTCAGCTAATGCTGCACTCTCATTCTTTTAGCCCCTCACATTACTAACTATGTGACTTCCACTTACAAAAGCAAAATCTTATTTGCATAAGCTTTTTCTACCTGCTAGAATGTGTCAGGGCCCTGAGAGCACCAACAGGTCCTAATTACCCTCACCAACCTAATCTGGGGTCTCCACCCACGCACTGTCATCCCACTGGCTCAGGAACTGCATTTAAACTCAGAAGGGTTTGCACTTAGACTTTGTCTAAGCTGTCTACAGCCTCATGCCTTCCTGTTCCTGTCTTGCCCCCAGACATACCTTGCTACTTAGGATTTGGACAATGCCCACCAGATATGTTCTGCTCTCTTGTTCGGGTCCAGAAGGATTGCAGCCTTTGCTGGGAAGGGTGCTGCCACTGTCTGTTCACTTTCCTTTGCAGAACATCCCATTCTTGCATCTCCTTGACAGCGTGCTTGGTGAGTAACTATAAGAAAAGAAAGTTGTAAAGGGATCAATCTGAAAAACAACGAAACTCTCCCAAATGAAAGGGGGTGAAGAAAGATGTAACCACAAATCATTTCAGGTAGCCTGAGTATTTGGAGAAGGAAGAGCCTAGTCAGGGTCTGCAATTTGGTTATTGCTGGAGCTAAAGCTGCAGCTGGTGTCCTTCAGTGGGCTCTGCTCTATGTAATGACATTTTCAGTGACCCAAGGCACATGCCAGCTGATGGCTTGTGAGAGGAAGCAGTTGCTTTACTAACAAGTTGAATCCAAACCGCAGACTGGAGTCTTTTTTTTTTTTTTGCTATGGGTTTATGTTGCTCAGTTTTGCCCTTTTCCATTCATACAAAATGTAAGATTTTAAGTGTTTTTCTAAGTGTTGTATTTATTTATTTGTGATATGTATGGAACTAACAGTCTGTGTCCCAAACCATGTCTAAAATGTCACTTATAAACATGAAGATGCAATCTTTCATTGCATGCATTAACTCCCATCCTTGTGAGCATTCTCAAAAAATCACCTTCCAGCACTTGCAGTTTTATCAGACTTCAATTGCTTTCTGCAAGTCAGAACGTAAAGGATATAAAAGGACAGCGTTTTGTAATCTCAGTAACTACTACACTCTGATCTTTGGTCCAGAAACAGGTTAGTGATATGTATTCTATCCTTCTAGTTTATATTTTAAGTACATAGCATCTTGCAGACAACAGGCAAACTAAAATCAAGCCTGTTCAAAGAAGCTTAAATAAGCCTGCCCATAGATGCACTTTCTTACTGGTGCTTACAGCACATGGCATGAATTTAGCATATGAAATATGCTAAGTGATCTCAATCACATGCCAGTGCAGGCTTTTTCCATCCAGTATGATATGCACAGGATACCACAAAGACTTAAGTATAGGCTGATTTCAAAGTAAAACACCACAAACTCTCAACAGGAATAAAAAGGTCAGTTCTAATCTAAATAATATCACTGATAAACTGGAATAGTCACAGTATGCTTACTGCAGATTGAAAAATACTGTAATGATGTACCAAATGTCACCCCAAGAACTTCTGTACCATCATTTCTTATGGTTTCTGAAACTTGCCTTCAAATCCTGCCCAGTGTCTACCCAGAAACCAGAAGAATCAGTGGTTCATTTCTAGTTCCAGAAACCAACTCACATACTGGTTTTAGGTAATGAATATATAGAAAATAAAGTGTAGTCCATAGAAAAGAAGAGAAACTGAGAACACTGTGACCCACACAGTGACTGAAAGAATTAGGATTGCTCAAAGGGGCTGAGATGTGATAATGAAGGCTGCTGCAGAGTTCTGCAGACCAGATAGGGCAGGATGCAATGCTCTAAAATTACAGCAAAGATCTAAGTGGGGCATCTGGGAGAACTTTCAGAGAACGCAGAGCCACCCATGTACAGATGGCCTGGAACAATCTGCCTGAGGGGGACTTGGAGTCCCTATCACAGAGGATTTTTGATAACAGGTTGCATAAACGTCTCCAGTTGAAATCAGATTTATCAATCTGTCTTGGAATATGTGGATGGATCAACCTTCAGACTGCTGCTTTAAAGCCTTCTTCAGCAGGGAAAATGTGAGATGCCAGGATCAAATAATGAGGAACAGATATTTTCTGATTTTGGTCTTTGACTATATTGCTACTTTAATAGTAGACCTGCTTCTCTGAACTTCTTAGACTTGCAGTCAAGGTATGTTCTTTACACTGGTGACATTGGCATCAGTGTCCTGGTAACTCTACAAAGCAGCCATCATCTCAGTCTTGTGACTGTGCTTTATGTTGAGTAATAACAACATCTTAGTAAACAAGTGACAGCAACTTCAGAATTGCAGATAGGTACCCAAGTCTCACAGAGGCCTCAGTAAATTTCCAATTCTTTACATTAATTATGAATCTTAGTAATAGAACACAAACCAGTCCCTTACCATCACTTTCAACATCAGTTCCATTTGCTGAATATGAGGCTATCGGATTGGATGTTAATAGAAAGAGGTTACAGCTTTTGTATGCTTCTGGTATTGGTATATTTTTACAATGGTAAGACACACTCCCAGCACCCACACAATGTTATACAAGTTATTATTCTCAAGCACGGAGCACACCTTGAGAGAGAAATAAGTGTCTGTTTGACAGCTTTCAATGACAGACTATAATGAATGACATGTCATGCAGAGACAGATCTGGAAATGCAGACAAGCAGTTCTACTAACCTTCCTGTAGACAAACCTGGTTTAAGAACATTGGGAAGGTGCCTCAAGGGGCCCACTTCTACATCAGTCCAAGGCAACTAGAGTCAAAGAACTAGCACAGCCAGTAAACATCTACTAGGGCTTCTTGGTTTGGTCCTGCATCCTACATCTACTTTTATTGAAGCAGATGTTGATTGGGAACTGACAAAAAAGAATAAGGAGCTAGGAGAGAACCATAAAAAGGTATAGGTCAACATAGCAGGCTGGGAAGTCTTTAAAAGAAATACCATTCCATAAATGTCTTGATTGACAAGACTACTTTTATCAGGGAAAAGGAAGAAAATATCTTAGGCTGAGAATTCAATTGCAGGATGAGTGTTGGTGAAAGCTTAGCTATTGTATTTGTCCTGCAGCAAGAATTAAAAACTCTAAGCGAGAACCTAGAGATAAGTCTAAACCCAAAGTGAGCTCTTTGACAAGAAGGACAATGATCTCCACAGGGACTTAGATAAAATGGCTTGCAGAAGGAGGGAGAGAGTTGAGCCTTGCTTTTACTGTGAATAGGTTGTGCAGAGAAGTTGTGGACCCTCCTTTCCTGGATATATTTAAAAACTGACTGGATATGGCCCTGGACAACCTGCTCTAGTGGACTCTGCTTTAAGCAGTGGGGGTGGACTAGATGGTCTCCGGAGGTTCCTTTCAACCTCAGCTACTCTGTTCAGCCATACTGAATTTAACACAATGTTAAATTACCCACAAATATAAATTTTAGCCAAGGCTCTCTTCTGCATAGAAGACAAATAAAAAGCAAGTGATGGTGGATAATTTTGTATATGAATCATGGCAAGAAAATGTGGCAGAAAAAAGGCATTTGAGCCTCCCACATACATAAAACTGGAGAGAGGATTTGGAAAAATTTCCACAGATACACCAAGGGGAATGATCAGAGGGAGACAACCAGGAAATCACTGGAGTCAAGGGAGCAGAAGGTTTCAAAACTGTGTTTCAGCATGATCAGGAATCATGAGGATGAAGTACCACTCGACTCATTGTAGACTCTGGCAAGAACAGCTGTCGACTCAGGAAATAGCTCACATTTTTTGCTTTACTTAAGTGCAAACTAAAATACTAGAGCAATGCTTTGTTGTGGGATTTTTTTGTTGGTTTTGGGTTTGGTTTTTTTTTAAATCACTAATCATCTTTTATAGCTCAAGTTATTCCTACATATAAAAGTTTCTGGAAGCACATAAGTCCCTTGAATGCTTCTAAAAAAGCTCATCTCCATTGCTCTGCACTGTATTGGAGACAGCTGAACACTTAATCTGGTCCAGACATTCCTGGCTAACTGAAACCATGATTGCAGCACATCTCTGGTGCAACTTGCCTGAAAACACCAACAGGTTTTTGCACTTATTCCCATTCTTGACTAAATCTTACTGTGTTACTGCTGCTCTCCAGCCTGTGCTGCTAATGGTTTGCTGTCCTTCATTGCTGAAGGACAGCTATATGAAGGACTCCACAGCAGTTGCCTGCTTAGTATCAGGTGGGAATTTATCCAAGGTGCTTGGTTTCTTAAATAATTAGGAACAGAACAGACTATAATGCAACAATATAAAGGACTTTTAATGCCAGGGACAAGTGCCAAAATCACTCCGAAGTGCTCATGTTGAGATTTCCTGGGACAGTTTGGTTTTATTTATTAACTGTAGGAATTTCTTCCTCATGCCAACATGATACGTGATCATAATATGTAAAAATCTACTATCTAAAATCTGGTAAAGTTCCAGGGAAGAGTTATACAAGCTCTATGCATAAAGAGATGATGGAAATATTCAGTCTTGCTTTAAAAATGTTCAGCTAGCACTGAATTCAGCGGTATCCATAATGACTGGAGGTTTACCCTCCATATCCATTGCAGAACTCCAACTGGTATGGGCAGATACACATGTTTGTTAAAGATTTATGTTTATACTTTTCTCTGCTTGTGCTGGTAGCTCAGTTTGATAAATAGATAGCTTGGACTGGTTTTTTTGGAGAGCATGAGGACTCACAACACCAAACAGCCACAAACCTAGCTACAAAATGAAGAGAGAGCTTGTAACTTCTCTGGAAAAGAACTATGGATCCAATAATTCAGAAGTTCCTGTTGAAAAATATGGCCTAAAAAAGTGAAGCAGTGGTTAATATAATTGGTCACACGGAGAGTGTCTTGCTTGGTGGACTGAGCATGGTGTGCAGAAAGGCCCAGAGTAGCTTTGGTATTGCTTAGGCTCAGGAGCTCAGGTCTTGATCTCACAACACACCTCCTGACAGCCTTCCCAGGCAGATTAAGGACACACTTAAAGAACCTACTAGATTGGAGCCAGAATGTACAGTGCTGTGTAATCAAGCCCAGAAATTTACTGTAATACTAACCTGGCTCTGTTGTGATTGGAAATAATCTCTGTGTAAATACTGTTCAGAATGTTTTGGACACTGACCCTGCAAGCTGTCTGGCAGAGGTGAAACCCTTTTTTCTACACAACCCCTTTCATTTCAGTAAGGCTTTGCCATTTATGTCTCCCATAACCCAAAGTCTGGTTTTCAATACTTTTTGCACTGCTCTCTGGGAACAAAGGAGGGTAACAAAACTCTTCTTCCTTGCACCTGTGCTGTTTTTGGCAGGCTTCTTCAGAACAGTGGGGCCTTGCACTGCCCCCTCCTCTCTGTCTCCCCTAGGTCTGTGCATCCTGACTGACCTCAATGCAGTCTTTAACATTTTGAAAATCATAATTGCTGGTCCCTGTTCTCTTTCTTTGCTTATCCCTTGATGACTGTTCTTAACAGGATTATGCCTGAGAACAGAGAGATCTGGTGCTGTGCTTAATTATTGTTCCTTCTAAGGGACAAAGGCCATTCATTACACTTTTCTATTGAGGAAGTTACCACATTTCCAAACACTCTCTAAAACCATGATTAAATTGATAAATAACCTCTGATAACACTCCAAAAATTATTGAAGTGCAACTGGCTCACATTTTTTAGGATTGTGTAAAAATGCTGATTTACAGATTTGAATTTAAAATTACTAATGACTCTTTCTGCTTAAATAAGGAAGAACAAAATCTTGGCAGCATACCACACTTCTTCATCTTTCTTCCAGGTTCAGTAGTTTGCACAGGGTAAAACACTGGGTGGAATTATTTCTTGTCTTGACATGCATCCTGAAAAAACTTTCAGATGCCTGATGCTATTGAGTCAACATCACCAGATCTGACACTACATCTTGAACTCTTCTATCCCACTTCACTTCAGAATGGTGCTGAAATGTTGCAGGGATCTGTAAGGTGATCAGTGGTGTGAAATGAGTAAGTATTCTTAAATGAGTAAGTATTATTAAGGCATAATGCATGAGGAGTAACTGAATTGCAAATTTATGGCACATGAGCTGTTCTCTATTAACACATTATTTGGCACTTAATGTGTACATTGAGAAAAAGGTCCTTTTGCATGATAATAACTACTTTTAATATTGTTTGATTAAAAAAGTAACATACTGGTGAATAGTTTTTCTTTAATATCTTTATATTGTTCAAAGGAATATCACCAGTTTGTCCTGAACTGCTTCACTTGTCCCATTTACTGGGACACAAACCTGGGCTGACTTATGTGTAAAAATGATTCTTGTCATTTCTGTGGGTGTTAGGAGTGAAAGACATGATGTGGAAATAGCTGCTTGTGTTATATATGCCTGTGAGCTTCCCACTAGCCTGTGAAACTGTCAAGACCAAGTT
The DNA here is from genome assembly GCF_000700745.2 of Antrostomus carolinensis. Taxonomy (NCBI): domain Eukaryota; kingdom Metazoa; phylum Chordata; class Aves; order Caprimulgiformes; family Caprimulgidae; genus Antrostomus; species Antrostomus carolinensis. The sequence goes on along the minus strand of NW_010292377.1, from coordinate 40,089 downwards.
TTTCAAATAGCTGCAGAATCCCAGGAGTAAAAGTTTTGTATATATAGTTCATCTGGTGCTTTTTCTCTGTTTCTAAGTAACAAAAACTTCAGGGAAATGTTTATTTCAATGAAATCCCAGTATTTATTGTGAATCAGAAATAATTTTTGTCAGGCCTATCAGCTACAAGGCAACATTTATCCAAATAATGCAGCAGCGACCTCTGCTGCATGGCTGATGCTATGTCATACTTGTTCTACTCAATTAAACCTGCTAGTGATATGCTTTCAGGTAAGTTAAAACAACAAGTTCTTCCAAAGCATGTATTCTTGCCTCGAGGTAAGAGCATTCCTCTTTATCCTAACAGGAGGGCTTCAAAACATAGATTATTTTTCAAGTTACTGGCATGAACATACCACAACTATGTTTTAATGCTTTCATTGGTTACAAAAAACAGTATTAGCATTAAATGAACCTTGAAATACCCTCATAAAAATATTCCTATTAATTTTACTGGGTGACTTGGCCACAGTTGTGCCCAAAAATCAACTGCAGAAGTATCAAGTTCAGTCCTCCCAGGGACCAGGACCTGTCCCTATACTGCGTACATGAGTAATCTTGAGTCTGGCCCCTGCAATAGTCCAGCTTTACTGCACACAGCCCAGTCCAAGAAAGTTAAATTTGACGTGGAGCTAAGCTGTGTGATCCCACACTGCCTCTGTGTGGTGAAACAAGGCTGGAGCAAGCAGCCTCAAACCCTCCAGCCATAAGCAGAATGCTTCCTGGCAGCCTTGTGAAGTTTTTACTTACTTACTACTGCCAGGGACATCCAATTCAACTGCTAACAGAAGTAAAAAGATTTTTGAAAATTTTAATCTCAGATGTGCAAAGGCAAAGGACAGTGAGCAAGAGTGGCAAGGTGGCTTGCTGGTGGTATCAGTGAAACACTGATGCCAGCTGTGGATTAAGATTGCACCTACAGATTTCCTCAGGAGAGTAATGGAGGGTGGGATTTATGACTTCTCAACTTAGACTTCTGAACATCCAGAACTGCTATAAAGATCCCTATTTATACATCAGTATCAGGAAATTAGGGAAAAAATACAAGGTTTTTAAAAGAATGTAAAATGAAAGCTAATGCAATATGCTGTACTGCTGACCAAATGCAGATGTTCTCAAAATACTTAACACAAATTCCAGAAGTTCTGCTGAGAAGAACATGGTGAACTATTCTATCCTCAAACCAGGCTTTGCTAGGAGGAAGAAAAACCACAGGCCTTCAAAATAATATATTGAGTGACATGCAAAAAGAGCCCAGTCAGACTGCTCAGAAGTAAATCATACATAGTTGTTTCTGCGCATATGGGTTTGACTACAGACAACAGCCATGGTGATGACAATTGAGAAGGAAGCAGATGAACCCGGACTTATACCAGTAGCTTGGTTTTTGATAATTTGTCTGTATTTTTGTTAGCACTATGCATACACACATGTCCACGCTGTTTCAGGGTGTCAGACTTCCTACACGTGATCGAGCCTGATCCCCTAGCTCCTATTTGCAGGTGAAAACTTGGTCTGAGTAACATACCTCTTCTAAAAGGTATCTAGGTATTGTCCAAATAAATCACATGGCAGCCAATATACTCTGTGCCTGTTTTTTTCCCCATGGTCAGTCACACCCAGCATTAAAAAGGTGTGCCTCTATTTCACACTGCCTGTTTCTGTCTCCTGCCATGTGTTCATTACTATGTCCTTGCTCTTTCTGTAAAAGCATCTCTGCCCCATCTTCCCTCCTCATGGAAGAACTTAAAACCTGTAAACAAGATATTTCTCAGTGTCTTTTTGATAAATGAAACAAACAAAATGCTCAGTGTCTTGCTGTGAGGTGTTTTTGCCAATCTTCAAGTTTTCTGGCCAAGCATTCTTTGCTCTTTCCAGTTTTTCAACATTCTTTTCAGAGACATGCTGGAGCTCTGTGTGAATTTCCATCTCCCTGGTGCCTCTACACAAACATTACTGCCCTCTTTCTATCTCCCCTGCCTGCATTTCAGTTTTGGAGGTTCTATGTTCCAGGATAAGCCTTATTGTCTAGGTTGACTCACTTTTTTGCTCCAGGATGCACTAGCTTCAGCCCTACCTTTAAGAAAAATGCATTTTGCTGGAATGAGCCCAGCAAGCAAACAAACTAGCTCTCTTTTTAATATTCTACCATTTTTTACATCAGTCACAAAAGTTTATCGTATTTCACATTTACTCTCAGATTAGATAATGTTATTAGGTCCTCTACAAAACACTGTGAAGCCCTACGAGTGATAAATCTAATAAATGGCAGTCTCTCCAACAACTGCTTTCTCAGATTTTCCTGTAAACTAGCTCATCAATTTCATGTCTTCTTAACATTTGTAAAATGCCTGTTTGCTTTTGTAAAACTTTTTATTTGAAATGTCATGGCATACTAAAGCTTTTAACAAAGCTGTTCGTTATATGTATGCAGCTATCCTCTGAATTTGTAATCTCAAAGAATAACGTTTTCTCAGAAATAAATATTTCCTATCAAAATATGTTAGCTGACATTATATTCTGATTATTTCTCAGCTGAATCTTTTCCATGCTTTCCTATTATTTTGCTCAAAACTTATGTCAAGCAAACTCATCTGCAGTTATTATTTAATTTCTTCTTTGAATCCTGGCAACCAGGATTCACCTTTTGTAAAGCCTGACACCTTGCTCTTCTGGTTTCACAAAATTCTGCAAGTTTTACAAAACAGTTCATGCCTGCAACATATTTCATGTTTGAGCCAAGTAATAATCTGGATTCATACATTTAGAATGCTTTGTACTTCTGCCATATTGGCACTACAGTTTAACATTCCTTGGGGCTAAGTGTAAAAGTATCCCAGAAAGCTGGGATAAATGGATTACCTTAAGCATATCAAGTAAATACATACTCCGTACCACTAAGTACATATATTCATTTAGCATTCCTGAATGTTGTCCTCTAAATGAGATTAAAATGTGCCTGCAAATCTTGCTAGACCTATGGAATGATCTCCTATCATGACTGGTGTCAGTGTGGTGTTCATAGCAGCAAACGTGATATCATCCCTCCTCCAGGAATCATATGTCAATTAGTGGCTTTTCACCTTATTATATCTTTCATTTGTGAACTTGGCAAGTTTTATCTGCTTGACTTTTTGAAACAACAAAAAAATTTACTAAATATTTATGGAGATAATAAATGGATTATCACCAGTACTCTAAGATTTGGCAAAACCAAATATCTGCAGACAAGAGATCTCTTCAGTGGCCTTTTTTGAGAACTTTGGGTTGCAAATGATTCATAGTCAAATAAAAAATATTTCTTACAGCTGATGTTGTTTAATAGTCTCTATGGTTCCTTTTTTTAATCCTCGATTTATACCAGCAATCAGATTCTTGCTTTTGTCACCAACATGCAATAACTGATTTATACAGAGATTTAGTACTGATAATACTGATTTAGTACTGAACTACAAATAGTTTTACCACCACCAAGGATTAGCCATTGTCATTGCTAAAATGAGACAGGCCTGCTCTTCTTAGTTTTACAGCCTGGACCACATGAAGTAATGGTGGTCCAGGCTGTAAAAGTCCCATCCAACCCTCTAGCACATTGGGTTTATTTTAACCAACCTGAATGTAGTCCTTTCAGCTCAAGGCATAGCTGAGTCCTCAAAACAATCACCACCTCTGTTGTGGGCACACTGGGATAATTTCCATCCTTACACTGAACAGTGTTCTTCACTAGTGAGATTTGTGTAAATACATCAGCCAAAGCTATGTCTGACAGAAAGCTGGAGAGAGAATTAAAGGCCTGTTGTAACACCCAGAGAAGGGCAAGAAACATTCTCATCAGAACCCTCCACAAACTAAAGAGCTGACCCTGTCTCCATGTTGGTCCCAGAGTTTTGCAGTCCCCTAAGGCTCCTACTGTTTGTACAGCCCTTTGTCCACACCCACCACCCTCCCAGATGCCTGTGGGAATCCTCTAACCTTTCTGCTTCCTATGGCCTTAAAAAATTACCTCTTCTGACCGTAGAATCAAAGGCTTCTGCTCCCTTCCTCATCCACCAACTCTGCTGTAAGCTCAAAATCCAGTTCACATGCACCTTTCTGCTTAAATCTTAAAACATACAAACTGTTTCATGGCCAGAAACAAGAGTTTTCCACCTTCTTTTTTTAAACTGTAATACTCCTTATTTTCTCCCTTAACTATGCAACACCACTAAGCATGTTGAGATTAAACTTGCAAGCAGAACCTATAAAAAGGAAAAGCAATTATGTTACTATATGCTGAAAGGGACAGTTTTCTCTCTCAAGTGGATCTAAAAATAGCTCCTTCTCAGAACGAAAGTGGATGTTTTGCAAATAAGGCTACAAAAATTTACCAGAAAAACCCACTGATGAAATAGGAAGAAAAAAACCTCAACCACATTTCACCCAGTACTGAAAGCATAAGAGAGAGAAGTAGTGGTAATGTGGTAGCTGGACAAAATGTAATTATGTCAAGGTGCAAGAAGGTAAAATAAAAATATATTTTCCTCAATACAGTTTTATTCTTATGGATATAGTATTGTCTTTAAACATAAGCTAAATTTTTAAATTCTCAGATTTGAATACTCAAACTAGCACGTGACCTCATGAAACCAAAACATCACTGTCTTCACAATTCAGCATATACACTGATTTTTCAAAGTATGAACAGCATTTTCTTGGAAGACAAAACAGAGCAGCAACCTTTCAAATAGTATGTAATGTGTCACATCAATGTAGTATATTGACATGACAAGGATAATTTAATTTTTAACGTCTTTATTCACCTTTAAGTATTTCTTCTCATTTAATTTTTCTCATCCTATACATGGAGTACGTAGCTTCTACCACCACAAATCAAGGGGCAGTCAGTAGACACTTGTGAGTGGTCACTGTATGACTGCACAGAAAGCTTCACAAACTGGGTGATTCTTCTCCATCTGCCAAGCAACACTGAGGCCTGAAGACAGCTTTTGTAAAAAACCACAGCGTTTTCTGAACACCACTCTCACCCTAAACCTGATTCTGGTCATGGCTCTTGTGATTTTACATACTGATCAGATCATGCAGGAACAAAGCCTTCATCTTCTAAAGTCTCTACCAGACTGCAATGTGTTAACTCCTAGTTTAGGAAAAAACTAGCTCATATGAAGCCTTTTAGAAACTATTTAGAGAAACTTGTTGTCTTCTGATACTTCCCTCATGGCTTTCCACCTGATGAAGTTCCTCTAAATAAATCATGACTGTTTTCTCTAGAAGGATACCACACTCATGAAACTTGCAAGGTCTGTGAAACAGTCCCTGTGCTAAAAGAAACAAAACTTTTTCACTAGTCTGTCGAAACATGCTTTTTTGGGGAGTATCACCAAAAAGAGAAGAGAAAAGACACTTAGAGAACTAAAATTAGAGACTTTTTCAGAAGAGATAACAGTATTAAATTCTGTAACTTTGGCCAACTGTTTTTAAAATTACTTTTTAAAATTACTCTTTAGATGTTTAGAAACAGAGCCTACCAAAGCATACTGAACAATTACAGACTAAAAATTTCTTATAGCCCAATAAATCCACATTAAACGCTTTAATACAAACTCAATTCTTTCAAAAGACCTACCCCTAAAGGAAGACAGGCTATGACTACTGGATTTTACCTTCTGTCAGGGCCCTGAGAGCACCAACAATCCCTAATTGTCCTCATCAGCATCATCTGGGTCCTCCACGCACACAGTCTGCCCATTGGCCCAGGAACTGCATTTAAGCTCAGGCCCTCAGTGGTTTTTTTTCTCTGAGCTGCCTTGTTGGTGTGTTTAGGTTCAGCCTGCTACTTTGCTGATTGGGATTTGCCCTCAGACTTGCCTCTTTGCTCAGGATTTTTGTGTTGACTACTAAGCCTGCCCTGTTCTCTGCTGCTTGCTGGGTACTGCAGTCCTTGCTGGTAAGGACATGGTCCATGCCTATGCCCTGTCCCTCGTGGCTCCTGCTCACCTTCCCTTGCAGAGCAGCCCATTCTTTCAGCTCTCTGATACTAATAATCATGAATATTGACTAAGAGGAGCAACAGATAAACCTTCTTTTGGTTAAACAAACATTCTAATGGCTATAGAATAACATCAATATAGGGTAGATCATTCTAGTAGCCTTTCTCTTATGGTTCGTTTTTGTTTCTCTGTGAACAAAAGAAATAGAATCAAGCCCATGTGAAGTTTAGTCAGACAAAGAGCAGCTGGAATGGACAGAATTGAAACACTGATGGTGTTAGGGGTCTTCTCTTGTACAATTTCTAAATGTTTCCTATTGAATGTTTTCCATACAGCTGTCTGTTTTGCTACCTGCTTTCCTGTCCTACTGAAGCCAAGAGGAAGTGGATGTATATGTCACCTCAGGACATGGATAAGCCTTGGTAATTTTTTTTTTTTATCTCACAGTACAATGGGGGAATTTGCAACTGTTAATTTCATTTTCTTGCTGCTTCCTGCAAAGAACACAATAGAACAAAGTCCAACCCACACAGCCCATTCTCACTCATGCCACACTGTTATTTTCAGCTTTGAAAAGCAAAAGGTAAAAAAAGTACTTAAGGTGATGTTATTAGAACAGCTTACTTTTCAGTTAAGTTAATTTGCCTGTATTAAAATGGTTAGATAATTGAGAAGTTAAAAAGTTAGAATATCAGCCCCAAAAGAAGATTATGTTTCATTATTGCAACATTTCTTAAACCATGTGACTATTAATTAATATATTTTTGGCTCCAGTGTCTTTGCTACAAATGAAATGCTGGCTTCCAAGGAAAGTTAGCAAGGTAGCTAACCAGGCAACATGCTACTGAGGACAGACAACACTTGGGTTTTCTAGCCTGTTTGGATGCTGCCCATGTGTCTTTCTCGCTGCATGTCCCTGTTCTCTCATCACTTTCACAGGAGAAATGATAGTGATCTCCATGGTCTAAGCAATTAAAAATTTACTGGAAGAAAGTGCTAAGCAAAAACCAAAGATAGCAATGTTTGAGGAGTTTGTATGCATTGTATTCAAAAATTCAGCCTCTCAAGCTAATGTTTCCAATGAGACTATGTGCAATAAAAACTATAATGTCTTGTATTCTTTTGGTTGTCCTCCAAACTCTTGAGTCTGTAATGAATAGAGTTGCAGACGGTTTTGATTTAGTAGCCTCCAAATGAAAGATGAAACTTGTACTTAGCCCCTTGATTACTGCAGGATCTGCTAAAATTGTTTTACTAATAAGTTTTGAACAGGATTGAAGTTCCATAAGTAGATTTATTTTTTTGGTATAAAAAAATCTCTTTTTTTTTTCGTTGTTGTTGTTTTAGGTACCGTCTCTTCACATCACTCACGCAATTCATGGCTTCTAGCCCAGCTAAAATTTCTCAGGTTGACAAAGGCTTCTTTGAGTTGTAAAGGTCAATGACACTTGTAGTTGGAAAGACTGTTGGGAAACCAAGGTAAATTCTCCTTTTTTAACATCCTCTGTGTTAGTTGGCTGCTTTCCACAGAAAAGAAGGAAGTACTCATCTCCACCAGTGTTGGACTTAATTCCAGTTTAGTATGTTAATGATCAAATTCAAAGAATATGAACTCAATAGAAGTCAATTTTGGTAGAGCATAGGTTCACCATAAGGAAGTGTTTTCCTAGATGACTGAAAGTCCACTGATGTTTACTGCAGCAATTAAGAATTCTTTCTCCATGTCACTAAATGCAAGTGGCCTACAAGCAGACTTGATTATACCAACACTTAAAAGGAAGTCAGTAGCAACCTGTATCTTTCAGGTGCCTTTAATGTACATGTTGTTGCAACTTTGAAAAAAACAAACCAAAAACCCCAAAATAAACCAACTCAAACCAGCCCCACAATGGAAAAACAATACTTAGGTTAGATATTTTTATATTCCTTGTTGATTATTTGTGCTCACTTGCATATTTTCATACTTCAGAATTGTGAGGTAGAGAAAACACAACACTTGGGATCAAGCCAATTAAAAAACTTGTCCACTTTCACAGTGGAAAATCCAGGAGGCAGGCGTGGTGATGGTAAAGATGTTAGTGCTGTGCTCTTCTACAGGATGGACTTCTTTTGGGGATTTGATAAATATGGCTGTACTTTCTGTCTCTTTGGAACAGGTATCCTTAGGGGAAGCAAGGAGGGTGCGCTCACCATGTTCCTTTGCCTAGAAGAGCTCAAGTTTTGGTTGGTATGTGTAAAGGCTTTGAAAGCCTGCTTACGTTCTCCTACATACCTAGGCTATACGTTCACAGCAAGGTCACACATCTAGGCCTCTGTCATTTCACCATTAGTTTACTGGAACTATTTATTTGCAGGTATGTAATTGATGGACCTGGAGGTTTAGCATTTCTCCACCCCGTCTTAATACTGTTTAGTACATCATGTTCCAAAACAGATCACAAATGCTTGGGATGCGGACTAGGGCACTTTTTAGAAACCATTGAACAAGTTGAGGTATGATACCCTAAACTCTCAGGGGTCTAGGAGTTTTTCATCATCTAGTTGCATTTACATGAATTATGAATTGTGTGATACTTGTTTAAGATTCTACTATTTAAAACAGTTGGGTAAAGAATTAGTAAACTTCTGTGGTACAGTTTAATTAGCAGAGGTGCTTGGCACTGCTCATTTTACAGAAACTGCCTAAGGCCAGCAGCTGTGATAATCTTGTTTAGTCATCTCATTAATGACAAGGCGAATGTTACAACTATTTTCCAAAATAGCATGGTATGGGTGTTTGAGGAAATAATTTTCTTAAACCCCCAAAAAATAAGAACCTTTAGTTCAACTGCAAATCCATGAAATGGACACCATAATTTTGTATCTTGAAGTATCCCATTACAATGAGCAAGTATTGTGCCTGTTTGGAGTCCTATCTTCTAGAGCAAGATGGTTACATCATTGGCTGCACACATGCTCTATGACTTAGGTTTTATAAAAGTGAAATACAGAGCATTTGAACGCCACAAATTTGAAGCCTAACGATATTTTAATATTCACTTCTTGCAATACCTCTTGAAATACACCAGGTGCCAAAGAAACGGCACCTTAGAACCTACCTCTTTGACAAAATTATCCTGTACAGATGCCCAACAGGAATAACCAGATTGAGAAATGATGATGGGAACTCTTCTGAAATCTCGGTGTAGTATTTACTGAACATGCATCAGAGGCTTTGGTATTTGGGTCATCTTAATGCTTCGATCTTCTGGTGCTGTGTCATTCTTCTATTGTGCATACTCGCTCTATTAATGCTTTGTCTTATGCTGTGGTCCTTTAATGCTGCTTCTTGTTTTGTTTTAAATTTGATTGTAACTGGGTTCACTCTGCGTGACTATTATGAGGGGGAGACCTATAAACCACTCATGTCTTACACTGTGTTATCCTTTAGGCATCATTATTGTTTCTACTTTCAGGATTTAAGGTGTTAAGAATGTGTTTGTGTTCCCTATATACTATCTTAATTTGTGAGTGAGCCACAAAGACAAGTTTGGGTTGAAAAAGCAAATGTTCCAGTTCTTCATGCATTGTCACAGTGAGGTTTTAAAAGACCTTCTGTGGACACTTTGAGAAGTTTAAATATGGTGGGATTCTACTGTTTGTTCTTTGACTCTCAGAGGCTGAGAGTTTTGTTTGTCTTCTGAATTAAATAAAAACTAGTCTTTAGGTTTTCTGAGATCCATGGCTCTTCTGAAAGACTTGAGCTGTCATTTAGCATGAACAAATGTACATACAAGAAATAACATGGTCTCTGAATTCTTCCTCCAGTTACAATCAGACACTGTCTGCTATGTGCAATTCCAACCCTGTTGTGATGGCTGGATTTGCTCAATAAATAAGGAATCCTGCAGACACTCACATAATGATCATCTTAAGTGCTCTTCAGATTATCCTCCTGTTCATTTTTGTTTCCCCTTGTATATGGTCAGAAGTGTACTCGGTGGTATTTCTGGTAGGATCTCAGTCTTTCCCTGTCCTTGGTGACAGCATGCAGTTTCTAGGCATCGAGCAGCTACTGTTTTTGGCACGAGTTGCCTGTACTTCTCCAGTATCTATGTATTTAGGTCCCTGTGTGGTAATGAATCCTACACATAGGAGATCAGAAAGATTCAATGTCTATCTTACCCATTATTTCTTGCTGTAAGGTTTTATTCCAAGTATTTTCCATAATTTGAAAAAAAAAACCCAAACTACTTACTGACAGTCAAACTAAACTTTAGTTTTCTTAATTTTGTCTAAATACTGTACAAGATACCCCCTGTGTGAGCCTGTAGAGGTTTCTTCTTTGCCTATTATTTATAAGCTTTCATATTGTGTGAGAATATATTATATGTAGGTAAAATCTGAATTTATCTGAATAAATTATATGGAGGTAAAATACTAATTGATTATTTTTAATTAACATGTTCAGTAATAATATTCTTGAATTAACAGACCTGCACTGTAAATTGGCCTGTATATTCCTGGTTTCTCCAAAAAGGGATTAAAACTAAGCTTTCTAGTTTTACACTGAGGTGGTTTTTTAAGCTGAAAACAATAGTCAAAAGGAGTAAACAAATGCAGGATTGTCCTAGTACTCTGCTTCCCCAGCATGTGACACTCCAAAAATACAGATGTACCTAAGACTACTTTAAGTGTCAAAAAATTTCTGCAAAATCAAGTCTTTCAAACTGTCTAAGAAATTTCTTTAGTTGTCAGGATTTTGAACACTGTGATTCTGCTGCAGCACAGTCTGAATCTGACAGGTGAATACTTTAAACATAGGATAACATTTTTTATGTGCTTTTTACAAATGAATGTGTTGTTGATAAATTAAAGCCAAGGGGAGGAGGATCCTGTGGCCATAGCAACTTGACATGCTTCCAGCCTTTTCCAGGACTGTTACAGCCTACTTGTTTTACCTTTGCTACTTCAGCTCCCTCATCTTCATTTCACCTTTGGAGGGGTGTGCTGGGCAGAGAAAGCTGATGCTGGCCAGACAGCTACAGCTGTCAGGAAATAACCCCTTGTCCATGAAGGCGTACTCCATGCTTCCTACTTGTGTGCTGCTTCTCACACCATGGAGCTTGAGCCACATGATTTTTAGATATAAGGGACTTTCCCCGTGATCATAGGAAGATTAGGTAACTGCCCTACTGCTAGTTCCCTCCCTGTTGGGGGGTTAGGATTTGATCCAAAACCAACAGAAATCTGTGGACAGAATCTCATTGACTGACACTGGTTTTTAAAGTCAGACTCTATAAATAAAGACAGTCTTCAGGGAGCAGAAAGTTTGAATAAATGTGATCAACAGCAATGACTGCTTTCTCCTAAAGCCTCCAGCCATCATCCAGCACTCCCATCAGCCTTCAGTGTGAGTGTACCTGCTGGGGGCCTAGCAGGAACACAATTAGGCCTTATAGAGTTTTCACAAAAGTAAAGATATAGACAGGCTGAAAGAGTTGGGGCTGTTCAGCCTGGAGAAGAGAAGGCTCCAGGGAGATCTTATAGCACCTTCCAGTACCTGAAGGGGCTACAAGAAAGCTGGGGAAGGACTTTTCATAAGGGCAGTTAATGACAAAACAAGGGGAAATGGGTTTAAACTGAAAGAGGGGAGGTTTAGATTAGATATTAGGAAGAAGTTCTTCACTGTGAGGGTGACACTGGAACAGGTTGCCCAGAGAAGCTGTGGCTGCTCCTCCCTGGAAGTGTTGAAGGCCAGGCTGGATGAGGCTTTGAGCAACCTGGTCTAGTGGAAGGTGTCCCTGCTGATGGCAGGGGGGTTGGAACTGGATGATCTTTAAAGTCCCTTCCAACCCAAACCATTCTATGATATTCTGGATTTTTGGCATTTTCTAGCCCAGCCTCTTGCTCAAAGCAGGACTACCAGCAGGGGCTGGATCAGGTCAGCCATGGCTTTGTCCAGCTGAGTCTAGAAAACCTTAAAGGACGGAGGCTCTGCAACTTGAGTGGTCCATTCCAGTACTGCATTACCCACCCAGTGAAAAAATTTTTCTAGCATCTAGCTTGAACCTCTGAAGTAGAGACATCTGCCTATGCCACAGGTTGTTATCTGCCACTATAGAGAAGAATTTGTCTCTGTCTTCATAATTGACCTTCAAGTAGCTGTTGGCTTCTAGTAGGACCCCCCCCAGCCTCCTTCACCTGACTAAACAAGACTGGCTCCCCTCAACCTCTCCTTGGGAGGTGTGTGCTCTAGGGTCCCATCTTGGTAGCTCTGTACTACATCCTCTCCAGTTTCTCAAAATCTTCTTTGAACTGAAGGCCCTAAAGTTGACTATAGCATTTCAGATGCAGCCTCACCATTCCTGAGTACTGTGGCATAATGAGCTCTCTCACTTTGCTGACTGCATTTCTAATGTATGCAATTTTCCCCACTTGTGATGAGAGCACACTGTTGGCTCATGATCAATTTAACTTCAGTCACATCTTCACTGCATCCTTTTCAGCAGGGCTACTTGACAGCCAATTGATCCTTTCTTCTTTGCAACCTAATGTCACCCCTATGCTTACCTACCCTGTAACCAGAAAAAAGAGCAATTTGCATCCTGTTATAAGATCAACTGGACTTAAAAAGTTTAAAGGGATTTTGTGCTTGTGCTGTTGGCTTGATCTACTGCAGAGATAAGCATCAGCTGCACAATCCGTGAGCAGCTCTACATGCTTTCACTGTACCCAGTATAGTGTTTTTCACTCTTACATAATTTTCCCTCTTGGCATTCCTTCCTGTGGTAAAAAGTAGCTATCCAACCTCTTTTTCTGTAATTACTCTCATTAATTACAGGCAGTTAACAAATCATCCTGTGAAAAGCCATCTGCAGTCATTAAAGAGTTACAGCTTGTATATCTAACCAGGAAATTTTAGATGTTTGCAGGCAGCCAATAAAAGGAGATCAACAGCGCAGCTGACTCAAGCAGGAACGCCTGAGCTGTGTTTGAATGCAGCTCCAAGCCAACCAGCACTTGGTATCTGCAGCAGCTTCACTCCGTTGTTTGACAATTTTTATGCCTATATTTCCAGAGGTAAGCTGATTTTTGTTTCAAATTTCTTTTACTGAGACATCTGAATATTAACATAAACTAAAATTTCTCCCTTTGCTATGGTTTACTTTTTTAAAATTACCTTTAAAATTAGGAGCTTTAAATAAATGGTTTTACAGCAGTCTCTCTCCTGCCTGCCCAACTAGGGGAAGGTGACAAAGTTGTCCGAGACTTTTAATGTCTTACTAAAAAGTAATACAAAGCCCTTTGTCACATAAGAAATATTAGTTTTGTAGTTTGATAGTGAGTTTTTTAAAGGGTCTAGGAGAAAAAGCATTCAGAAGAGCAGAACTATTGAAAAAAATTACTTTGGTACCAAATTTACAATCTAGGGGGTAGAGAAAGACTTTGTTGTTTGTAATTCCATGTTTAGTCCCTCCAATTGTTTTAGGAATCTGGGTAGCACCCTGCATAGATAAAAGATCTCTCATTTTAGGATTAAACTCTTTTGGAGATTATCAGCAAAGCACTCTAAGCCTAGGTGTGGAAATAGATGTACAAACTCGGACACAGGGACAATGGTGCTTGGCATGTCATGGTTTGTAACAGAGAAATTTAACTGGTTTTCAGTTTGTTTTTAGAAAAATCTCTAGTTAAATTAGATTTTGCAAATCCAAAATAGGAGCTGATGGCTAGGTTTTATTTTTATCTAAGTAGCCAGTTAGCAAGACTTTAAAAAACTGTTACAGCTTTGCTTGATGCAATTTGACATAGAAACAGATACTTTCAGGAACAGTTTAGATCCTGTATTAGTTGTTTTATCTTCCTTTTACTATGTTGGGAGTTGAGTAAATTATTTTGGCTATTTAAATAGTTATTTATTGTAGCATATAATAAAAATGAGACAAAATTTTGCTCATGCTAGCCTTCTGATTACCTCCTTTATATTTAGGATTTGTAGATCTGTGTGGTTTGTTTTTGCAGCTTTAAAGGATAAATGGCTCATCTGGAAGTTTATCTGCATTCAGAGCAATCTTTTCAAATTTTACAAAACTCTTAGCCTGTCTGTCAGCCTCATATCATACTGGATTTATTCTCTAAGGAAATTCTAAGTGAGGCACCTAAAGCAGCTATTGCTTTCAAACTACAATCATCTAACAAAAGCAAAAAATTCAACTGTGCTTTCCTATCAAAATCAAATACTGTTGAAGCTGAACTGTTAAATCAGCTGCTGAGTTTTTCTTTGTGTTTTGATTGTGCTTAGATGCAAAACTGAGCTTAATACCCCCCCTGTGATTGAGAACATGCCTACATGGCACAGCTTAGATACTGAGATTGACTGAAAATAAGTTGATAATGAACTAGAAGCAGTTCAGCCATGAGCACAGGCTAATTTATCTTTAGATTTTGGTTTCTCTTCTCTTCACAGAGAACAAGTGATCTGCTCAAAGTTAGAAAACTTTCAGGCCTTCTGCATGCCAGGAGCTCTTTTTGCAGAGCCCATCTTCTAGAATGGCAGAATTCACAATCAGCAGTCCTAACTTGTTACTTTTGGCTCTGATACTTCAGTTCCCTCATGTGTTTTCTTTTCCAGCCCTGGTCGACTGGACCCTGAAAGGGAGTATTCCAGTTTGAGTTCTTCTGACTCACTGACCACTGATCTTGCAGTAATCCTTACTAATGGTTTTATTTTATCTGTTTTCTTTGCTTGCTCATTTGCCTCTTTCACTACTGACTTCTGGTTATTCTCTAATCTAATGTAGCTTCACAGATGTAATTAAAAATGTTAATCATGTAGTAACACAGTGATGCTTTGCAGAAGTTATCTCTAATCCCTGTGTGTTGTTGCCATGCAATGTGTTTGAAACATTCAGATGGCCTTAGAGAGTTACAGTATAGACAGAGTATTGGCCAAATTAGTGGCTGCTCTAAAGACACAGCTCAATTTAGCAGAGTTCTGCCAGTTTACAGCAGCAAGAAATTTGTCTTCTACTTTGTTTTTGCATTGACATGTGATGTTTTATTAAAGAAAATGTGCAAGAACGATGCAGAACGGACTTGCACGAGTTACTGAATTGCCTTTTTTCATGAGAAACAGGGAAATTATATTTCTGCCTAGAATATAATTGTACGATATAGGTTTGTCCACATAGATCAGTATCACTTTAAAATCACATTGTGGGTTATAAATAATGGCCTCACATTTCAAAGTCATCAGATGGAAATAATAATGAGCAATTAATTAGCACCTTGCAGCCTCAGATGGCAAGTTATAGTCCAGACACTCCTTTGCAATTAGTGCATTTTTCCTGTCTTTATAAGGAAAGTCTGACACAGTGGTAAAAGGAAGCCTCTTGGATTAGAGTAATAGTCACTTGGGAAGTAAAACTTCTTTTCTATTCTGTCATTTTTTCCCCTAAGCCAGCCATCAAGAAATGGCCAAATCATTACCTGTAGTAGCCCAGGAAGATTTGGATAGTTTTACCTTGATGAGGACAGGCTCAGGCTTTGCGCTTAAAGCCTTTCATATTTCTTGGAACACTCACATCTCTGTGAAGCTGCTGACCAGCCAGGACACTACAGAGAGGTACGTTTCTTATGTGGCTAACTAACCACGCAGGTGGGCAGCACAGACCTGCAGCTAGGGCTCCAGAATGAATTGTGGCATGCCTGGGATCATCTGATCCCTAAACACATCTCCATTCCTAGAAATCCTGACTAGCCAAGAGGCAGCTTGGAGGTAGTTGTACTGAGAAACAAGCTCTATGGTTTTTACAATTTTTTATAAAAGTAGAGCTTAATCCTGAAGTAATTAATTATCTCTACTGTAATAATGTCGACAAACCCTGATCAGTACTACTCAGCATGCTATGATATTACATCTTTCTGGAGGTCCCTGAAGAGATCTCAGTTGAATTTAATCTAAAACCAGGATGTGCAGGTGAAAGCGTAGAGAAAAGGGAGGAGGGAGGGATAATGGTCAGGGTTACAGGGCAGTGAGATGTGTACATGGCCTAATTATAAAAACAAATGAGCAGTAACTTATGAGCGTCAGCCTACTGACCACAAAATTCCAGTGTGCAACTAAAACACTAAAAGTTTCCAAGAACCACCACAAACTAAGACCAAACCATTTTAGGGAATGCACTGACCTGACTGTTTATAAAAAAAGGAGCGTTTGATGTTCATCTACAGACTAGTTACTCTTGTGAACTGAGAATGCTGCTGTTCAGGTGGCTTTTGTTAAAAGTAAAATATGGAAGTGTCCTACTTGAACACATAGTGTTTAATTTGTTCCATTATAAAGGCAGGGGAGGAAAAAGCTGTATTTCATACAAATATTTTTAAATTGATAGTTTAAATTGTCAGTGATACTTCAAAAACCAAATTCTGCCAGCATTTGGGAACAGTTAAAAATGTTAAGGGTTTTTTGTGTCTTTGGAGGGAAGGACTGATTGTTTTTAGAAAACAGAAGTCCAGCAATTTTGTAACCTGAACAAATGTTATCTGTTTGGTAGATTGTTTAAAGAAAGAAGTTTCCTCTGTCTCCTGACCACATTTTCTTTAAATCAAGCAAACAAAACCCAAAACAAAATAATTAAGGTTACATTTTACTTTGCTTTGAATTTAACATGCTATCCTCATTTGGCATCTTTCCACTCCAACTTGCTCCCTAAAACTAAAGCCACTGTTTTGCTTTCTCTTTTTCTACCATTCTGATCTCTTGTTTACACTACACAGTGTTTAGGAAAGCTGGGAGAATAAACTGTGTCTCACTCCAGCTGCAAAATGTTTGTGTGCTGATGATAAATATTTAGATTTTTGGAAATAAGTGTTAAAAGAAGTGGGGCTGTGAATCACTTCCAGTAATTTATTTACAGGCTTGTGAATCAACACAGTGAAGATGTGAAACTGAAACTGAAGTCTTGATGTAAATAAAGGCTGATTAGGATAACTGGAATAAGCTCCAGGTCTGCTGAAATTAACTGAATTTTGGATTAATTGAAATTAATTTTCAGTTCACAAGTACCATACAGTAGAGATAATCGGATCTCTAAAATCACACATACAATTAACAAAAAATGAACCTGTAGCAGAAGTTCAGTTATTTCCATAAAAATGCACAACTGAATTGATAGCTCAGTGTTTCCTGTGCACGAAGAAGTAACTGTCTGAAGTCTTGAGACAGCAAACTTTTCTTCTGATGATGATCAAAGCAAAGTTTTGTTCTTCTCTGTAAATAAACCCTTTGAATTCAGGTCTACAATCCAACCACAGTTGAGCTTGAATCAAATTTGGCAAAATCACTAGAGTGGTACTGCTTGCATCAAATCTGAATTTGGCTTCACTTTTATATCATGCTGTGACATGCTATATCATATATCATTGATATAACATGGTCCAATTAGATAAGCATGGAAGATCATAATTCCCTTGTAAATGTGGATCTTGCTAATAGCAAAAGGATACAGTACAAGTTCTTGAAGATAGTAAGGGGAAAAATCTTGATTGTTCTTAATCTAGGATTTCATATAATTCAGCTTTCTTCTGTCTTTGTGCTTCAATCCTGCTTCAGACTCTGCTCTTATGTTCATATTAAAGCATCCAGAGGTCTTTCACAGTACATTAGAAAAATACACTATGCAAGGGATTGCTTTATTTTCTCAGAATTGTTTGGAAGATGATATAACATTGGTTTTATTGGTATAATTATGCTACCTTGTGTTCAACCATATAGTTATCTCTCACTTCCATATCCTACGCTCTGTCAACTCTAGCTGAAGTTCCCTTCAGTCTAATCTGCCTCTAACCCTTTCTATTTTTGACAGGGAATGGAAGTTGCTGCTTCAGGATATAGCAAATGTCAGATGTGACTCTGAACGTCTGCTGCCTTCTCTTGGGATTTACCAATACCATGGACTTGTGGGGATAGTGACTGAATGGATGAACAATGGATCCCTCCACTCACTCATCCATGAGGTACATAAAAGAAGTCATCTTTTATGGGACAAAATTAATTACAAGGTCAGCCAAAAGAGAACAATTGGCATGTAAATTATGGACAGTAGTCACAGTCAATCTGTTCTTTAGCTTCTGTGTTGTACTTCTGTTTACTGTCAAATGAAAATGGGAATAGTAACAATTTCACACTACCAAAACTCATCTTTTGTGTTCCTCAGCATCAACTGTACCCAGAACTGCCGTTTCCCTTACTCATAAGGATCCTGTCAGATGTGGCTGAAGGGCTGCATCACCTTCACAGCCTCGAACCTGCTTTCTGCCTCTGCAGCCTGAAACCTTCCAATGTGCTTTTGGATACGCAATACAGAGCCAAGGTGGGAGCTTCTACTTCTAGCCTATTATTGTAAAATCCAGTGATTGTCCTGTTGTTGTATATATTATCTTAACAGTCAATATTTAATACCAAGTCTTGATGTATTGTTACTAAAGTTTACTTTTTCTCTCATCTCTGTAGATAACAGATTACAGTCCAACCAACTGGAGGAAACAGCAACTGAGGTCACACTTGCAGAACTGCAATCAGAGAAACTGCGAGGATTTAGTGTACCTCCCTCCTGAAATACTTGAGGGAGGCCTTCCTTCCCAGGAAGGTGATATTTACAGGTGAATGAGATTTCTAAAGGCAGGTCATGCCTAGTCCTTGGAACATTTCTATAATGTTATATATGTAGATCCACAGTATCACTGGAATACTTCCTAGGACGTTAGAAAAGGAGAAAGGTATTTGGAGCTCCATCAATATTTGCTGAAGAAAATAGACACACAATGGGTCAGAATCAAGATTTTGGTAGGTTAACTGATACACCTGTCAGTACCTGCTGAAAAGTGGAGCTCTTTCAGTTGCTATTTAAATGACTGGAAAACCATACAAAAATGATAGAGAAAGGAGAACAGAAGGTTCTGAAATTCATAAGAGCAAATGGAGATAAGGTGGTAACCTGAAATGTAATTCTAATTGGTCCTGTGATTCAAAAAAAAAAAATAATCTAGCAGATTTATTATTTTATAAGAACAGCTCAGTTGAAAACTGAAACTTATTGAAGGAAAAAGGATCTCATCAACTTAGGAAAGAGATAGACTTTGTCTTGAAAATCTCCTTTCTCTTAGACTACTAAACTTGCTTTTGGTAATGAGAACATAAATATGGATTGCAAACTAATGAACAATCTTTCACTGTTGTTCTCAGTTTTGGAATACTGTGTTGGGAGAGCCTAAGCAGACGGAAACCTTTTGAAGGTATTTGTCTCTGTCGTTCATGTCAGATTGTGTTGCTGTAATCTTGTCCATGAATTTCCTTATTGTAGGGGAAATATGATACAAACAGCATTGTCTTTTCATATTTCCCTTTGCTTTATATTACTGTTACAGCACATAGCTCCATGTTATGGGATGTAAAGATTAGAATCCCTCAACAAATGCCCCGTGTTTCTAAAGAAGCTGATCTTTCAGCAGGGGAAAGGCATAGCTTCTTACCCTCCTTGTAGCATCTCTCTGTGCTTGCAGAAGCACTCTGTTAGTGAGTTGGGTTTTCTGCTTACCTTCAGTGAGAAAGAATACCACTTCATATCTGACAGTTTTAATTTTTAAATCAAGGAACATCTTAGTGACAAGTAGCTAACTGGATGAGCAGAATGCTCATTTTTAAAGTTGCTGTGAGTTTCAAATCCTGACTGAGAAATGGCAGTTCATGCTGAGTTCTCTTAAATAAGCAGGGCATCTTACTTTCTTAGATGAAAGTGTGAGCAGTTTTAAACCACTTTGTTTGCAAAAAAGTTTGCAAAGCATTGTATAATAATTGTCACAGACTAGGAATGATCCCTGTTTCATGGAGGTGGAGATCAACGAAGGGCTTCTTTGCTATGGGCTTTGTTCTGCATGGCAAAACAGAGGGGCTTCTGTATTATACATGTTGAGGAGCTTTTAGAAATAACTGCATAGAACATGATCTTAATGTTCCTACAGCTTATGGCTGCCATCTTGTGGCTGCCCAAAGTAGGGTGTTTTTTTTTTTTGTACAACAGGAGTTCTTTCTGCCCAAAGTAGGTTTTTTTTGTACAACAGGAGTTATTTTCTTATAATGCTTAATTTAAGGCTTTATATAAAACTGTGTGCTTAGAATATACCCACAAAAATTACACGTATAGCTGAAGTATCTGTGCATGTAGTTTACAATGCATGTATACATAGCTATTCATCACTTATTATTTGGACATTTCTTTATTCAGGTCAGACAACCCTGCTGGAAGTTTTGACGGGAATCTGCAGGAGTTTGCGACCTGGAATTTCAGAGAAGTTTATACCAAGTGATTTGCTTGAGAGGAATAGACTGTTGCACCTTATCGCTCAGTGCTGGCATCAAGAACTAGATTACAGACCACGTACTGCAGGTAATATTCAGGATTTGCTTTCTTTGCAGGGTTTGTAAGGGAGATACTCTTGCTGGGAACATCACTCTAGTGCTCCAAATCAATGACAGAACAACTGAAAGTGGAAGGCGAAGCAGTCTTCAGATTATCAGAGTACTGTAGATGGTTTTTCTAACCAGAGGTGGCATACTTCTCTCCAAATTGTGTTTGGTATAAAGTGAAAGTACAAATAAAGTACAAAGAGAGTACAAATAAAGGAAGGGATGTTGTCAACTATATATACTATTTCAACCAGTATCAACCTGTTTTGATTGCAATGCCTAACCAGTTCCCTTCTGAAGTGTGTAATCATTGTTTACTTTAGTGCAACTGTTATGTTTATCCTCTGTTTCTAAAAAGATAGCCAAGAAATGTTAAAATTGTGGTATTTAAGGACTTTTGTGCAAATTTTCAAAGTTGAAATATGCAAGTGCTGAGGAAGCAATTTGCATGTAGCTTCATTGTGATAGATGTGTAAATTGTCATGTGTAAATCTTTTGCAAGTAAGTCCACTACATCTGTATGAACATTTAAGAAACTGTGATTTTAACGTAACTGTTCTTTAAAATCAGTTCAAAAAAGAAACTGAGAGGAAGTATGAGGTGGAAGTATTAAATTAATTTTGTATACTTCATCTAGCTACTCAACATAATAGTGAAGTTAGTTGCAATACACTGAAGCCTAAGTGTATACACGCTTTCATATGCAATGTGGTATTTAAAATGCTTTATTCTCCCTACAGAATGTGTAGACCTTCTAAATGGAATTTTGACTGGCATAAATAATGAGGCAATTTCCAGTGCAATCTACAATCTGATGGATGCAAAGGTTAGTGCAAAATTAAGTTTTGTTCTCCTACAAGGACATTGCCCAATTCTTTGTGGTCTAAAACCATGAGACATTTTGTCTTTGTTGTTTTATTGGACATGCCACAGAGCTGGAGAGTACCCTCTGGCACTTCAGGTTCATTCAGGAATTGCAGAAAATAGATATTGAGAGTTTCTTTAGAAACAGTATCAATTGCTACCTGTGATTATTAAAGTATGATAGATTCTTTCCAGTCACCAGCTGTAGTCAGGCTGGTAAATCCATGTGAGTGGGAACAAAAATCAGCCTCAAGTAGATCAGATTAGGGCTAGAACTGAGGACAATTTTTGTTGTATTTAGTGGTAAGAAGGTATTTATTCCAGAACCTGGACAGTATTAGTACATACTGCAGCAATACTACTATCAGCACTTTTTTTTGTATGCTTCACTGCTTCTAAACCGATGTGCTTCAGGCACAAGACACTGCTTGTCCTAGGGTCTAAGAGGGTTCTGTGATACCACAGGGATGGATGGGGAACGGCCAACAACTGAGGGATACAGCTGACTCCATATATGTCCACATTGCATGGGAAATCTGGCACAGATCTGACTGCCACAAATATAGCTATTTCCTATCTAGTTAACTTGGATAGTCATAGTGGGGAAAGTAGTGACACATGCTCCAGCCCTTGAACAAGTATTCTGACTCCATCTGGATTTACACAACGCATGCTGTGGTGTTGGTTTCATTGCTGTGCTTATGTGAGTTGTCTATGTTAATGCACCCTGGACTATTTCTACATGTCGCAATCACATTCTGGGATTATAGAACCAACTTTATCAATGTTTCAGTTGTACTGCCAAATATTCCATATCTAATGCTTCAACCTCCCTTGAGCAAGGTTTTATTTTTCTATTTGCTAAATTAGCAAAGAGCACTATTTATTGTTCAAACAACTGAACTGACAGTATGTCCAAAATGAATGTGAAAATGGTACTGGAGATTCTTGATTCATAAGTGTTGAAACATATAAATTAAAAAGCAGTTGAACAAGTCTGCTGTACATGTTCAAAATGGAAAAAAGTTTCAAGTATTGGCACATCCTTATTGCAGACAGTTTGGCATACTAAACACAGGATGCCCCTGCTGTTTGGATACTTACAAACATGTTATAGCTAGCCCAAACTCTCTCACTCAATATATGGCTATTTTCATCTTCCCCTGCATGATTCAAAACTAGGTTTTAAAATAAATTTGAAACAGCAGAAACAGTAACAGGGTAGAGTTATGTCAGATTCTATGCCTGCTTACATGTGTTAAAATGCAAAATTGCTCTGTGCAATTCACTGTTCCAGTTCATCCCTAACCAGGAGAACTCCATCCAGTTAACTAACAAAAAACACTGTTTTAACTTCTTCCAAAATTGCTCTGTGCAATTCACTGTTCCAGTTTATCAGCACACCTGAGAGTATATATATATTGTTAGTATAAATTGTCAGTGTCAGTCACTGACAACTGTCAATCAATTCTTGTTCCTGACAACTGTGAATTGAACAAACCATATGTATATTTATTAGAGTTACTGTGCTATTTTTTCCAGGAGACAGCACTGAATGCATGCAAAGGTTCAGAAATATACACATTGCAGACAGGCATATGCAATTCAGAGGTAAGTACTTACAAGAGAACTTCATAAGCTGCTTGTTTCTCATGGCAGCCCTGACAATGTATAATACAAACATTGTGGGGCAAAATGTCACTAACCCTTTTTGTCCCTAACCAGGAGAACTCCATCCAGTTAACTAACAAAAAACACTGTTTTACCTTCTTCCAAGCAGCTGACTCTGATGTTGCTCTTGTAAAAACAGCCTCTTGCACCTAAGAGTTGCTTTGAACCTCTCCTTCTTGAAGAGGTCCTACTGAAATGGCAAAAATCTAATCTCTCTGGTAGTGTTTTCAAAATGAAGGCTGGAAAAAGCCCTAGGCTGAATTCTACCATTTTCAAACAATTGTCTTAAGCAAAACTAATTGCTTTGTGATCACTCCAAAATACAGTTAAGTCCTATTTCTCTAAGTGATTTTGGCACGTGTGGCAGGCCTACCAATACTGGAAGGTACAGAGGTAGAACTGAAGCTCACGTGTCTGGGTCAGAGCTAGCTTTAAACTAAACAGCTCCTGTTTTAGTGACACCATGCCCAGTAGCAGCACAGGCTGCAGAAGTGATCTAGGACTGCAGTAAACGCTAGGACAGTTGTTGGCCTATGGATCTGTGCTGCCACAGTGACCCAAGGTAACCAGCTAAAGTTGAATTAAGTCTGTCTGTAGGCTCAACAGCTGCATACACACCCACACCCTGCCCTGCACTGTGATACTGCTGCCTTATATTCCAAGAGAAAACTGCTAAGAAAAGGTTTTAGAACAAAAGTTACCAAGAAGATAATTCTTGTCTATTTTGCATCTTTTTCAGGTCATTTGTCCACAAAAAAACAATCGCTTAATCAGCAAGAAAATTCCTTTTGCAGTGCCGAGCTTGTCAACTATTCTACTGGATAGCAGTGCAGATAATGCAGGACGAGAAAATACTCTTCAGCTGGGGCTGTCAAATACTGTCCCACAGAATGCAACAACAAAGAAAGGTCTCTATCCTGAAACGTATTCAGCTCCAGCTATTCTAAGAAAAGGATAAATATTACCTGTTGTTCTATGTACATATGTTAGTTTCCAGGTAGAAGTGTCCCTTCTCAGAGTAAATGTCCTCTACTGCTATAAGGCTCTTGCTGATTTTTTTTTAATTTTTTTTTTAAATAGAATCCTGACCTGTAATATGCAGCTGTCTTTCTCTAGCACATCAAATATTGCCTGTTGCTTTGACAGAACAAGTCCCTCCTGGAAACCACACTGCCTTGGTGCCACCAGGAATAACTGCTTTTTTTATATATTTTGCTAATAAGAAAAGGGGAGATGTTTTAAAAAGACTGTGTTGCCAGGAACATGTGAATGATTCCTGGTAATCCCCATTCCTATACGAATAACTTCCTTTGCCTTTCCAATGTGGATTTGACCTGTCAAAGTGTTTAAATTTGTGTTAAGAAGTGATGTATTTCCTTAAAAGCTTTTTCTGTACTTCTCATGCCTTTGGATACAAGAGTTGA
This sequence comes from Antrostomus carolinensis, assembly GCF_000700745.2. Lineage (NCBI taxonomy): Eukaryota > Metazoa > Chordata > Aves > Caprimulgiformes > Caprimulgidae > Antrostomus > Antrostomus carolinensis. The sequence continues at coordinate 15,655 of NW_010292377.1, read as the reverse complement.
GCCATAGGAAATCAATTCACATATATAGCAACATCTGCATTTCCAAGCATTTTAGCTGTCAGACTTACAGAATAGAACGTTCCATAACTTCAGAAGCAAATTCCTACAGACAGTTTGAAAGTGTCAGATGTGTGTAGTAATATATGTCAAAATCTTCCTAGGAATAATGATTTATTAACAAGGGCCTAAAGAACAGCTAGTAATAAGTAAGCTCTCTCAAGTTAGTTTTCACTTCAGTTCCAGTCTTCTGAAGTGGCTGATATATATAATGTTCTGTTGTTCAATTAAAGGGTCTCATCTTGCTCAACCTTTTTCTAGATCACCCAGGCTCTGACAGTAGAAAATCAAATTCCTTTTGCACAATTCCTTTATCTGGTTCAACTGTAAGCAAACAAAGCAGTCAGCATAAGGATCCACCACTGGCTCTTAAGCACAGACCACAACCTACGCATCTTGAACAAGCTGTGACAGGTAAGACCCCATTTCCAATTTGAGGTGGCGATATTCTTCTTGGCCAGATCTTAGTGATTAAATTGTTTAAAGTCTGGAGGACAAAGATCTCTCTAAACTTTGTGCACGTTTTCGGGTATTTAGTGTGATAACTCCTCCAAACTTGGTACAAATATCTCATGAGTCTATTTGTGTATAGCCACTCCTATATTCTCAGAAGTTCAGGCACTGGCCATCAAGAACCTTGGCTTGTTCTTTGCTGGGGTCATATTCAGGCTGAGAACAGTTCTGAGAAGACCATAATAAACATACAGGAAACAGCACACACTGAATGTGAAATACATTAGTTGAAGTCTGGAATTTTATTTATTTATTTATTTTAGGCTGTGTATTCTAGACCTCTACAAAAGTAGCTATTGACTACAGAAATAGGTCAGTAGAAGGAGAGGGAACAATTCATTTCTTTACTTATGTGGTCTCAGTTCTTCCTACTGAACAGAGGTAGAAAAGGCCAGGTGAATGCTTTGTGAGCTTTTTATTGCTAACTTTTTGCAAGCTGGCCTATGATTGTTTTCACATCTAGCTGGCCACCCTTCTCCACTTCAATTTACTTCCAAGTAATGATGTAATTTCTGGATAAATCAACAGACTAGTTCATGCAGGAAAAGTTCATCACAGAATTCTGCTGGCAACAACTGGAAATCAGAATGACAGAAGCATGTTCTCCAACAATGGCTTTGGGTTACTAATTTTCTCTTGGTGAATGGTATTTACTGTACAGTAAAAACCCTCATGTCAGTATTAAGTATTCTAGTCAGTTTGTGAAAAGAGAGAGAACCCAAAACTCTTTATCATTTTGCCAAGAATACTACTTTTGATACTAGTTTGGCTTTGACATATATTCCAGTTCTCAGTTTCAAAATACATTTTTCAAACAGTCCTACTACCCCGAACTACCAATTATCTGTTCTTCCACTTTCTACAGGACAAAGCTTTCTCATCTGTTGAGCCAAGCTGCTTTGCACGAAGTTTGATACAGATGAACAGTATGAGATCTGAAAATCTCCCTTTAGACAATCTGAGCACTTAATCTCTAGAAACACTTTCTGTAATCTGATCTTCACAAGTTTTGAACAAAAGATTAAAGTACATTTGACTAGTTTTGAACAAAGAATGCAAATAAACTAACTTTTCCTACTCCTTTCCTCTACTGAGTTTATATTTCTGGTGTTGATGCTATTACTTGCTAACAACTTCTGGAAGAAAAGAGCACCTAGCTTATCTCATTTTGTTTCCTTTTCACTTTGAGATCCTTGCTGCAAAGGAAACTGCTGTCAAATACTGGCCTGCCAGAGACAGACCATACTGAGCTGCATGACAGAAGGACGCCTCAACCACATCCTCGACGTCCTTCGCTCCCAGCAAACACTGTCCCGAATGGATTATGAAACAATTACCTCTTACCCCACAGTGACTGGCCGTGCTCGGGCATTGTTGGACACTTGCCTTTGCCTTGGAGAGAGGGCAGCAGAGGTTGTAGTGACTGTACTTTCAGTGACCAAATGCAGTCCTCTGGGACGAGGCAGCCATTTCCCAGACTGTCCTTCTAAGGTAAACAGGCTGTTGTTGTGACTTATTTTTTTGCAGTTTGTTACATGGATCAGAGCACTGGTAATTTGGAATGGCAATGATTCACGTTAATTCTTCATAACACATTGACTGAAGTAAATCCTTCCTACAGCCCATGATTTTAGTCCTCTAGTGGAAAAAGCTGGCTGGATTAAAAGGTCAAGTCAACCGCTGCCTGCAGAGATTACCAAGACTGGTATAACAAATTCTGATTTGGACCTCAGAGATGGGAGAAGTGCAATGTGTGCCACAGCAAATATACTTCAAGTCAGATGATACCTTATTTCCTTGATTTTTTTTCTAGAAGGGAGGAAAATGGATCATGACTTTTTGGAGGTCACACTATAGAAGAACGGCTGTTACTAAATCCTTTCAAACAAGGACAGCAAACAAGAGAGTACTGGATGAAAAGAAAAAAATTACTGCTTTTCACTGAGCTCATATCTGAGCCAGCTGTTAAAGTGAAAGCCTTAAGAGAATAAAGAAATATTTCTTCAACAGGGCCTTAAATAAGACTTGGAAATTTTATATTATGCATATAAATTATTTTATGTTCACTCACAAATGGTCGTATGCTCTCAATACGGGCACTGATAGCAGCACTTTGGAGAGGTGGGGCTTAAAGTACTTACTAAATGGAAAAACATTAATACCTTACATCCATGTAGTTCTCTAAGTAGGTCTGCAGTTCAAATGTAAAATTAAACTAGGAAGAAGAGGTGCCAAGCTGATAATCTTGAAACAGTGGTTCTGCTGACCTGTAAAGGAAAGTAGTAAAATTATTTTACTTATAATGAAAATGAGGTTACATAAGATGCTGGTTTTTTTGAAGGCACACTGGGATTCCTTCAGGATTCATGGCACTGGATTAACATAACCTGTTATCCAATCAACAAGTATTTCAAATGTGAAACCATGTTACTCTGTTTCCCTATGTTGCATTTGTTCTCTCTGCAGTTTCACACTGCTTAGTAAATTCAGTAGTTTGGCAGGCTGCAATTTTAAATACAGTAATGATGTGTTTTCTAGGCACATGTAACATATAAGAAATCTGTTACATCATGTACTACAATGCTGCTGGAACCATGAACACTTTTTAATGTAAATTCATTAAGTTTTAAGATTGCCTTGAGATTATATATTTTTACAATTCAAAGCAATGTCTATCAGAATGCGTTGAAAATGGGTTTGCCTATTAAAGAAGCTAAACATCTACCTCACTGTTGAATTATTTTTCAATCTACCCTTTAAATGGGAACTTTTCACAGACCAGATCAGTCTCTGCTAAAAGAGGATATTTTGCTTGTGAGGAAAAGAACTGCTGTCATGGTGCTTTGTCTGTTTAGAAGGCATAAAATAATCAGATTAAAACAGATAATCATTCACCTGTGGGAAATATTTACAGACTTTTAAGAGGGAAACTGGCAATATTGCTTAAACTTAATTATCAGCTTTCAAAAATTATTCTATTCAGTTGTTCTGCTGGACAGCTGATACTTCTGTGAGAGATGTGCCAGCTGGCAGGCTATGCTGATTTTTGCCATTATGTTTTTGACACAGAAACAGTTTTGGCTCTTTTCCTGAAACAGCTGCCTACTTGAGAATATAATTTGATGCCAGACCTAAGACAAAATCTTGTCTGTTGATTGTAGAACTGACATCAAACCAGTGGGAGCACAAGTTATCTGTTTTTCCAGACAAATTTTTGTTCTCATATTTAGCTTTCCAGTGTTTGTAAAAGGATGTGATCTTAGAGAGAGATCTATTACTATCATGCTTACCTAAATTTTTAAAAAAGATAACACAAGAAGATAGTTTGGAACCAATTACAAAACAAAGGCAAATTTGTAACTTCATGTTCAAAAGAGCCTGGAAAGAATTCTTTAACTGTGTTATTTAATAATGAATTCTATCCACAATCAGATTTTTGCCACCTTGCTCAACTGAAATCAACGCTTGAGTTTGAGATTTAATTTTTTTTTCAATGGATACTTTGGCTAAAAGCATTGTCATAACCAGCTATGCTACTGCCAAAGCCTTGCTATAAACTTACTTAAGCTGACATCCTCATCACTCTCCCTTGTGGAATATAAACATTTAAATTTTGTGGTTTCTCGACAATTGCAGCTGTTGGGAATCTTTAAATGTGGTCTTTTGAAGGGGTGCTACTAGTTTATTGAAATGAAAGTGCTGTTGATATTAAAAGTTTTGATACAAAGCTAGAATACAGTGACCTGAAAGTAGCATCATTTCATCTCACCCAAAATGTGTTGCCTATGTAACAAAGACATTAATGTAATGTGGTGATCACTGATGTGAAATATCAAACTCCTTAAAGCTTATGGTATTCTGCTTGTATCCAAGCTGGTTCATTAGCTAAGATTTCTATTGTCCTTGCCTCTGTTCTGCAGTTCTCTTGATATCACAAAACAATACAGAATAAATGACACGGAGCAAGAGTAAAGATAGAAGAATTAAACTGTTCTATGGGAAGAAACAAGGCTTGAATCTGAAGAACATCTAGAGTCCCAGGAAGGAACTATAAAATGTGGGTAACTCTAGAAAACAGCAAAGGGAATAATAAGTAGTCACTTCAGGACTGACCATGCAAAGTGATTAGTAAAACTCTCTCTTGCAGTTATTCAGAAAAGACAAAACTAGAATTAATGGATGTTAAAAATGGTAAGTCATATTCAAATTATGTGAAGCTATTTAGATTTATTAAAGGAACAGTAAGTGGAGTAGGCAGATGGTTATTTTCTGTCTTGAAAATATAGAAGAAAATATATTTTTCTTCCTGATGGTGGTTGCAGCTATCTTTTGCTGACTTGGAGAAAGATGACTGTCCCTTGCCCTTTTTCCTATCTATACAATGCCTTTATCTTAGCTGGGATACTTCCTGCAATGTAAGAAAGTATGCACTAGAATTTGTTTGAGGTTAATTTGTGGAAAATTAATCTGAGGTACTGGAATGAAATGTCTAAGAGATTAGTCCTTCCAGCAGAGAGCAAAACAAAGCTATAAATGCTACTCAGTAGTTGTCACCAGTGCCTGTTAAAAACAGAGTTCCAGAGAATAAAAGAGGAAGACAAGTGCATATTCCTAAAATAATAATCTACCAAATTGTGAAAAGTGCGTTAATGGGTTGCTAATGTACACAGAAGAATTTTACACCAGGTAGGCAGTCTGAAGTGTATGAAAACTAAAGCACTAACCAAAACATACTAAACCTCAAGGATTTTCATTTTATTCTTTCAAGTCTGAATTCTACACAACCTTGTAAACATATTCATGCTTGCACAGGTTTAGTCACTTGAGCTACTCATGTGAAGATCTGTAAGGAAGTTTAGGTGCCTGTATAAATACTTGTGGGACTGGTATGTTAGGGAAGGACCCAACCATCATCAAGGTGGGCACAGAGAATTCAGGTTTCTTTACTGCTGTTAAGATTGTAGTGCTATACAGCTATTAACTGTGGTCTTCCTCAGTAATATATGTTGTCTCTAAGACTGCCATATTTTTCTGCATCAAGAAGTCTTGTCTTGTGCTGGAAATATTCTCTTTCACTCTTTTCCTGCCCCTTTTGCAAAATATTGCCCTGGAGCCCAAAAGGGCTTAGCATAGTTTTGATTTTGTTCTTTATCAAAGGAAGTAATGCCTTGCTTTGCCTTGCTTGGTACTACATTCTCTTTACTGAGTGCACACTTGACAGCTCGTCTGTCAGCAGAATTAAACAAAACTCCTGGATTTTGCAGGTAAAACCACCATAAATTAAACTGCCTGACAGCATCTGCAAAAAGCATATTTAATGAGTTATTTGTGTTACATGAAAGTTAGCGTAGCTGCAGGAATACATTAATTGTACAGTTAAATTCAGTATGTGCTGTAGAAAGGCTGCTGGTATTTGAAGCATTGCACTTTGTTCAATCCCAACACAACAAAAATGGTAGACAAGAAGCTCAGATATACTATTTCCAGCTCTTGTGCTGATATGACAGAAATTTGTGATCAGTATTTTATTTCCTGCCTTTATTTTTCTTTGCCAAGAACACATCCCAAGTAAGAGTCACAGTCATCTTTGCTGGGCTGACCTTTCCTCTTCTCCAGAAGTAAGAGATGCATCAGTTGAAGAAACTAGACTCCTTAGACCACGCTGAATTAAATGGCAGTTAGTGATTAAGAACAAAACCTTCTTCACCCTTTGAAATGTGGTAACATTCCAAAGTATTTCAACACCTAATTCCAACTGTTGGTTTTGAACTTTCCCCATAGCAACAGCACTATCCATATGAACAGAAAGCGCAGCTGAGTGTCACCCTTTCAGAAGCAACCAGGCTCTACATCAGAAAGTTCTGTACAGTTAGTAATTTCTTTAGATTTCAAGGAAAAGTATTCATATTAGGTAACAGAATTACTACCAACATTATATTTGTTTTCCTTTGTTGATCAAGAAGGGCTCAAAGCTTTTTTTCAGCTCACTGGAATGTTAGCTGGGGAAAAAAAGCTGAGAAGTGACTAAGAACCACATCTGTAAAATATAAAAAAAAAAAACCCAAACCAAATGTATGAGACTTTTGACCTTGGAATAGCTGCAAAATATGTTCCCAACAGAATTGTCCTTATGCCACTTACATTTGCTGTGATAGCATCCTGTCACAAAAGAACAGGAAACCAGAAGGAAAACACTGTGAGGTGAGCGCCTGCCACGTTCACTTGTGTGTGTGCAAGGTGCCAAAGTAACCATTGTTTTCCATTCCATGCTGACAATGTTTTAGGTGGAAAATAGTATTCAGCTCTAAGCATGGACTGAGGAGAGCCCAGAAGAGAGAGGAAGGCTGATAAGCAGTGAGGAAACCTGATGTGTAAGGACAAGTTGATAAAACTGTGTTTGTTTGGTCTAGCAAACAGGAGGTGAAGGGAAGATAAAAGAGTCTGGAGCAGAGGTAGTGAACATCCAGTGATGAAACAGAGGACCTGGTACTAACCAGTTGTCTGTTCGCATGGCTTTATGATTCTGGAGAAGCTTTCAAGCAGGTGCCCAAAAAGATTTAAAGGCTGTTATGAAGACAGTCTCCTTTCCCACACCCAGAGCAATCAGCAATATTAATAGAATTTTTTTACCTGAACAAGAGTTCTTTAGTTGACAAAATTAATACAAACAACAGTTGGGTTTGTGTATGCAAAACACAAATGTTTAAAATTATTTAAGGGAGAATGTCTTTTTGCTGGGAGTTACATAACATGAATATTTATAACTGCCCTGTAACTCAAACGCTATTTATTTCACTAAAATCTACCCGTGAAGTCAAGCTCCTGTTAGCAAGTCAGCTATCAGGAAGATGGAATAGAGAAAACCTGAATTAAAGGGCACTGGAGATTATTTCCACTCTCTACAGTATTTCTGTGAATTCCAAAAAGAAAAGAATGTGTTTTTACATTTTTTTCCTTCTCTGCAGATCATGGTTGGCCATCTTCTTTCCAACACAATGAAAATAATTTCCATCTTTATTAAAAGCCAGTCTTTATCAAGCAAGATTTCTGTCAATCCCTTACATGTTTGCTGAGAGCACCACTAAAACATAATCTTTTTCATTTAGAAAAATTAATTAAAACCGTTTAAGATTCTTTATTACCCTGAACCTTATCTTCTCCCCTTCATCTAGTTTTGCAATGGGATTTTCTTTGCATTAAGATATTTTCCTCTCTCTTTTTGCATAAAACCATAAGAACATAAAGAAAAACTTACGACATACAAAATGCAAACAAAATCCCAGGGAAAAAAAAAGAATGTTTTTTGTGCTGAACTGGTATGACCTTACACAGAAATCTGATTGTTTTTCTGATAGACAGCGTGACTCAGACAGGTTTTACTAAACTGTGTATGAGACAAAAAGATTTATAGCCAAAGAAATATTTCAACCCAGGGAAGCTTTCTGCAAAACAAGCCAGTGCTCCCGTCTCCTCCCTTTTTCTCTGACTCCTGCAGAGCTGGTTCAAATGCAGTCTGGCATCTTGTCTGGCTAAAACCTGTTCTCTCCACTAAAGTCAATTGTATGCTGGTCTTCAAAGCTGCAGATTTATTTGTTTTACAGAAATCTCTCACTTAGGTATAAAATTAATGGAATATTCAAGAGAAGAGAGATTTGGATGCTGGTTTATATTAACAAATTATTATCATATTATTATATTATCAAAACCAAAACTGGATGGGCTTTGATTTCATTTTCTATATGAGATTAAATAATAGGGTTTGAACTCCTCAGCTGCTGCATTTTATTGTAATGATATAGCAATTTATTTCATTCTTAGCTAGTCTGAGACTTTTTTTTCCCCCCAAATCCAATGGCAACTCTCAGTTTCTTTGCCCAAACTAGCCCCTAGCAGTGAAAACTGCCATTTTTTGTTCAGTGTCCCTTAATGTTCATCTTTGGTAGCAAGAGAAGGTGTACACAGCGTGGCCAGGTCTCTCCTGCTTCTAGCAGTGCCAATTAACTGTACCAATTACAGTGCACAGTGACAACTGCAGAGATAAAGGTTCACTACGGATTTATTACTTCACGGCATGCTTGAGCATGTAGAGAGGATTTTTCTTGTCTGTTTTTACAGCTGACTATTTAATCACAGATGTTTTTTCTTGGACAAAGGAAGCCTTTTTAAAGGACAAAATAAAATATAATTATTAAGACTTCACAGCTGTAATGTTACTGTACAGTATATACTGGATTTAACTCTAAGAGCATGCAATGCAGTTGTCTTCTGATTGTTTCAGTACAACCACCTAAAGTAAATCTGTCTTTGTTTTTTGTTTGAATGACAAAATATTACGGGCACCTACAACGTACATTATTCCAGCACAGAATAACCAAAAAGAACAATTTGTCCAGTGATACAACATTTCAGTAATAAAATTTGTCCTTTGCAATAAGGATAAATACAGAGTTGTTGATGTAGCAACAGTGATGACACTGAGCAATCTATGTGGTCAACTGATTCGTGTGAGATGAGGACACTTATGGGACTCCAACCATAGAGTTTTCTGCATGAGATGACACTGATGACCCATCCTAACAACTAACCTGGCCATCTCCTACAGTTTCAGAATAAACTGAGGTCTTCCAAGTTTTCCCATATGAGTGACACAGAGCTAAAAGTATCTCCCTGACCTCCACAAGCAGTAATAGGACACCCATGACCATGAGGTTTAATTTCCTTTATCATACTGCCTGAGCTCTGACATAGAAGTCCAAGTGGCTGCTCTCACTTCACTTACTCTTCCAGATTCATGTGAAAGTAAAGACAATAATGTCACTAATGCTGCATAAGTGATCATGCCTCGTTAAATCAATATCACTGGTATTCAAAATGTTGTTAGCTTGCGGGATTTAAGCTAATAAAAATAGCACTGAAAGAAAACACCAGCCATGAACTTTAACAAAAGTACCTACTTTCTTCTTCTGTACCTATAAGTACACACAGCACAGCTTTGAGTGTTTTCAAAAGTTTGATTTATGGCACTTCACAGTATGTGACTGGAAGGCTGAAAAAGCTTTTCATAGTTGCGGGGATCTTGCGTAACTTGGGAAACTCTTGGTAGCTCTTAATTAGTCCACTACAATTTGCTCTGTGGGATACTGTATGCACCAAGTAATCAAGAGCCAAGTGTGGGACAAAGGAGCAAAGAGCAAAACACACACAAATAGACTGCTGAGAAATAATTTCTGCAAAGTTAGCAAAGCCAACCATAATTTTAATTTTAGGGCTGAATACCTTCTAATATTAGCAAAGAATGGATTAGAAAGTGGAACAACTGTGCTGGCAGACAAAAGACTAAATCCATTAATAGGGCTATCATATTTATTGCAAAGGCAAATGGACTGGCAATAAATCCTCCCATGTTCCAATAAAATGCAATTTCCCTAATCTTCATGAGTCTCATAACGTTAAAAGATTTTACCTCTTAATTTTTAAGGTGTACTTTTAGCTATTGAGACATTCTGGAAATCTTACTCATGGAACGTGCAGTCTTGGGCTCAAGTACTCAGCAAAACCTTCAAGGGGGTTCTGACCTCAACAATCTGGGTTTGCTTATTTTACAAGGAATTCCAATATAAAAACTTAAGAATTAGAACTTTTAAAATTATCACAGGAGTACATATTAGTTTGTTCACTTTATAGGCAAAGTGAATTCATTCAGGTCAAAATGCATAGGCATATTTGATTTGCACACACTGTGTGGGGAAACTCTACAGAAAGGTCTTTGGGTTTATGTTTTGGAAAACTTTACTTTTAACAACAGCTTAAATTTGGAGCAAATACAACTACAGAATCCTGTTGAAGTCTGAAAGTTTTGGGAATAAAGGCTGTCCTTGTCATCTGTTCACCCAATAATTGTTTCCATCGCTGTAAAGTATTGTGTGAATATAAGTTCTGTAAGTAAAATGGGAAGGAATTTTTTTATAAAAGGTACAAAATTTTTTGTACTGTACAAATGTTTCAGTTAATTCAATAATCGGGAGAAAAGTAAGAGGAGTGCACTCAAAGCAGAGATGGATCAGTGGGCTCGGCACTGATGGTGTTGTACTGTAGCATGTTGAATTCAAAGTAGCTCTGCTAAGGAACATCTGGTTGAATTTAAATTGCAAAGTTTGGACTCAGCATGATAATACAAACAAAATGATGACATCGGCTTCAGCCTCTAGAAACTAGCTGCTTGTAAATAGGGTATCAATGCAACTACTGCTGAGTATTATTAGAATCTTCTAAGCTTCCATACTCCTGCTTTTAATCACAGAGAGAGACAAGTTCCACAAGTGAAGAAAGTGTATCAAAAAAGGACTGACAACAATATAGTGGAATCTGTAACACAAAGGAGTTTTGCTGGTTTGGAGAAAGTCTGAGCAGTCATACTAGAAGGCTGAGAGTTGCATAATATAAAAAAAAAAACCAACAGATGTTTTCAAACTGTCCCGTTCAAAAGAAATTTATCCAAATACTGTGAAACTGGGTTACAAACGCTACCGCTAAGGACTTCATAATCTGTGCATACCCAGATATTAATTTGAGACCTGAAACAAGAAAAAAATATTTATTCTTAAGAAGCTAGAAATCCTCCTTAGCTTGTTTTTATACACAATCACTTCTATTGGCCTTCAAAACAGGCACAAAGAGCATTATCTTGAAAACTGCCTGCAGCTTTTTGAGTCTTGATGAAACAATGATTCTAACTCCTATGCTGTTTTCCAAGAAAATGAAGCCAGTGATTTACCCACTCTCACTGATAAATAGTCAGGTCCTTATGAAGGTAATTCAACATCGATAAGACAATTTGCATCATCAAAGGGTAGAGTCTCAGAGCTGAACGATTTAGCAGTCTAAAAAAATGAAGTCAAGCAATTTCTTTAAAAAATAGTATAACTACAAGTGATTATTTTTTCCAAATAAACCTCTAAACTTGACTGGGAATAAGATGATGTGTTGCACATTCCACTTGTAACAGAGAGGATTATAGTAGCAAAAAAATGTAAAATGAAAATATAAAGTTTGGAGCATTCATCAAAATAATGCTGAAAAAATACTGGAATCCTTTGATATTTATCTGAAGATCTGGATATTTTTTTTTGCTGTTGTTTCTTTGCTCTCCTTGTAAAGTGTTATTGGTAACATTTGAAAACACACCCATACTTTAGAAGATCTCTATTCCCACTTCTGCTTTTCAGCACAGACAGCACTGAACAAAAAGAGTTTGTAATCCTGTGCAGCAAAGGTTTGTATAAGCAAATAATCAACTTTTTTGAGAGTGGATGAGGCAGTGAAAAGGAAGAGGTACCTGAAAGGCAACAGAACCAGAAAGGAAAAATAAAAGATGGGAATACTAAAGCTTATTTTACAGTCTGTTTTTAAAACTGAAGTATAGAGAAGCCAAGTTTTCCATAAAAGCAGGCCTAATGTTAATCTTCAGAGTATTTAAATAAGAGTGCAGCAGGACGAGACACAGCCATCCCACAGTTTCTGGTCATTAATGGGACATTTTCCACTACCTCCTCTTCCTTTTCTCTCTGCTCCTGGCTTACTCCAGATTTGTACATTTGTGATTATGATAGTAAAAAACTAACCTCCACAAAAATATTGTTTTCTGCCAGCTTAGCAAGCAAAACTGCCTCACAGAGGGGGCCAGGCAAGTGCCAGAGTCAGTCAAACACTGAAAGCCAGTGGAGTAGGAGGAGACATGCAGCTAAGAGCAGGGGAAGATAAATTTAGAAGCCTAAATTTAGACTTTTTTTTAATTGCCTAGCATTTTGGTGCTTGCAGTCACCCTCATTTGTAAGTAATACTTACTCTGTTTAAAACCACCTACAGCAGAAGTTTGTATGATGGGAAGAGGAAGGTAAAAAGAAGGGGCAAAGGATTAGCTAATTTGTTTTTGTAAACAAAGTCACTCAGCTTTAACCAAAGAAAAGAAACAGAGGCACTTATACTCATTTTTGAACCGTTCCTGTTGCTCTCCTGAAAGACTACAGAAGTACATGGTTGACACTGCGTTGTTTGAGATGATGAAGGTTGAAAACTACTAAAAAGAATGTCTGCTTTTAAGTACATATAAAAATTGTTATTTGCTGGGATCTGGCTAAAGCCACAAATTTACTGTCCTGAATCCTTTTATCATCCTTACAAATAATTCCCGTGTCCACAGAATTACATTTCGGTAGAAGCATGAAAGTGGTCCCAAGACTCACTCTGTATGGTAAGATATCAAAAGGAGCCAACATAAACCATCAAACACATGGCTGGAATCAACATCTCCATAATAGTTAATACTGTGAGTTCCACGTAGCAATGAGTACTATTTAGATACTACAACATACCTTCAATGCTGACCTTTAAGATGCTCAGTACATGTTCATTCTTCCATGAATCAAGTGCATGAGCAACACATTCTTGGGGGACTTACACAGTAAGGATATGCTTAAACTCACCCTGCACACCAGAATTAATTTACTAATGAGCACAAAGCTGATGATTTGGCTTCAGATTCACTTAGATCCAACAGCAATTTTAACCTTGGCTCTGTCATGTTCTAAAACCATTTAATGAGTATCCTGTGGATTTGATTTCCTTTAGTCTGATGCAAGTTCAATTTTGGTTTGTTTAGGAGTATTTAATCTGTTTATTCTTCAGGTCTTCTGAGTTGAATTACATTTTCTAAGATGCATTTAAGTGGAAATATTAGTCAGAGAAAGAAAAGCAGATAGGGCAAAACTCACAGACTTATCAAAACTCAGTTTGACTTTGTTCTCACCAGCTAAAAGAGATGTGATCCTAACTTGATTAAATTAGTATCAGAGAAAATCCTAGTGGAAACAAAGTATTTTTTTTAGGTTTTCTCTGCTAGAACTTAGAGAATGCACAGTCCTGTATAAACATAATTTACCAGAGGCAATTTATGGAGGATAAGGCAGTTTGTGGAGCTAATCTGTAGCAAGAAGAGAAGTAAAGTAAGAACTCCAGACTTACATTTGGCTTCCATAGTAAAACTGAAGAAGTAATTTGTAAAGTTATGAACCTTGCCGAAACAAAAACATTTATTTGGATGATTATTGTGAAGTTGCTTCTGGCCCCTTGCAAATACTTCATCTAGCCTTACGATGATGTTCTAACTTGGGACCCTCATACCAACCTCTACAGTATTATAAGTTTTCAGAATTCAAAGAGTGAACTTCTATTTTGAAATCCCCAAATGGGCATTTTTTTTCCAATAAATCTTTTTCGAGGTTCTAAAATAAAACATCATCATCTACACTTCCAGCATACGCCTAATAATTTGTTTCCTATGTCCTTTCAGCTCTTACCTATTTCTTGTTCCTAAAAGCAATTTTATAATTAGCTCACATTTTATGAGTCCATTTTTTGCAGGAATGAATGTTGTCTCTGGTAGATGCAATTTGTGAGAGTGCTTAAAAGCCAGTCTAGCAACAACCAAAATCAGCTGCATTTTTTACATTCACACCCAATCCATTTTTTGATTAATGTGCAAGGCGACTGTTGCAAGTATCCATTTACCTGAAAGATGCTGTGTTACTTTTACAGAAAATAGAGTACTATCAATATTTGTAACTATGAATAAACACTATGACCATCTAATAACTGCTTTCTGGTTTATATTGTCTTTATAATGGCAATCAAGTAGTTTCACATTGTACAAATTTGAGTTATATTCCGAGGATGTCTTCTACATTTTTTTTATCTTCTATTAGTTCTGTGTAAGTGGCTTAAAACCAAAGTCATCATGTATCAGAGCTGTTAGGCTCCCAGAAGAAGGCAGACTGGTTTTGTTTGCTGCTTTGCAACACTGTCAGTAGTTTTAGCAGTTAACAGGTTTAGTGTAGTTACCTCTGTATGTCCTTGCACAAGACCTAAACTCGACAAAAGCCAAAGAGTTGAAACAAAGATAATTAAAGAGTTGAGATGATCAGGCTCCTTCAGATTATGACTTGCAAATGACACTTTTGTGTTTTTGTGTTTTGCTGTATAGTTTGGAAATTAAATCTAATGCAGTTCTCTCCCTTAAAATGCCAACTTTCAACAAGAAATACTTTCTTCACTCATTGTTGTCCAAATACAATGTAAGGAATATCTGGAGATACAGAGGAGAGTAGCAGCTGCTTTGTATGTTGATTGTCTCTGTGACAACGAAGGCAAAAAAAACCCCTCCTTGATAAAACAAGCAAGCTTTGAGAGAGGAAGTCATATGGAAATTAGAAATCCAGGCCTCGTGGCAATAGAACTGGACTCTACCATCACCTTTACTGGCATGTTTATGGGTATTACAGTGCATAGTTTGCCTTTCTCCATTCTTTTACAGCCTCATAATTTTTATTTGTCTGTAAGATTTTTACCCCGGTATACCCTAATGAAAAAAAAAAAATAATAATAATCCACCTCTGACTCATCTGTTTGAGACTACAGATAATAATCATGGACTGGGGGAGGGATAATTAGATTGTTTTGAGCGAGACAAAGACTATCACATCTCCTGAACCCTGTTGTCTTTCCAGACACTGACCTTCTCTTTGCCTAGCAGGGAATAGCAAAAGGGACAATAAAGGAACAATAAGAGGGGGCCACAGCCTGTAGCTCACTGGCTTAGACATGCTAAAAATATTAACCTGGTAGAGGAAGGCAAACAAAAAAGCCTTCCTTACGCTGCCCCAGATAAGTCTGCTGAACAGCAAATTGCTTACTATTACTTTCAGATACCAGTGGGCACTTTTACCCGCTATTTTGAGAGCTCCATTAGTTGTATCTTATTGGAGCCAAATTTTAGGTGTGTCTGTGCCTGTCTTGAGGGCAGGAATACGCCAATTTTAAGGGTCTTCTTTTTATTTCCGTATCCATTATGGCTGGCGCTTACCACCTCACAGTCATACCCCAAAATATCACCAGATTTAAGGGCTTTTCACCCTCTTAGGCCCCTCATTTTCGAGCAAGGTCATGTGCGTGTAACTGTGCCCCAGGGCTTCCCAGGAGCTCCGTGTTCCCGAGGCCCTTACCTCTCCTCCGGGACCTCGGGGTGAGGGCA
>NW_010292376.1:0-708 GCF_000700745.2 Antrostomus carolinensis | reverse complement strand
CAGCAAATAATTCAGAAAGCAAGTAGAGAAGCGTCCTCTTTTCAAGTCTTTTCTAATAAAAGGTATAAAATAAAATGGTGTAATAATAACGTGATCCTGAAGTTACTGGGTGATGGTTTGAACGATAATGACGCGCTGCCAGAAGCATCAGCGTGCAAGCGCAGGCTTGTTTCACAAGGTGGCACAATTACTCTGCACACGGTGCGCGGATCGGTTTCCTCAGCCACCAGCAACGTGGTTAACGTCTAATTAGCTTCCCAGCGCAGCTGTGAAAGAGCTTACTGGTATTCAGTCGCAGCGGCATAAGCAAGGTCTCCGAGCCCAGTCCAAGGCTCGTTGAAATCAATAAACTTTCCAGTGTCTTTGATGAGAATTTAATAGTTTATCCACAGTGTGTTTACAATTTGCTTTTAACTTTCAACATTATTTTTACAGAGGGAATTTTCTTAAGGACTGCGCTAACCTACCTTTCTTTCTTTGATAACTGCATCTAGTAAATCAGAGAGGTCGTTTTAAGGTCATTCCCATCAAATAAGGGAATACTATGAACAACACATATTTGCCCAACTCTACTTTGCTTCAGTTCTGAAAAATTCCCTCAGCTGATCAGTTCAGGTCCTTTGAGCTATTCCCCTTGAAACAGGCACCTAGACATGGCTTGTAATTCATGACTTCTTTGGAAATCTTTACCTTAGCCAAAAGGCTACC
>NW_010292375.1:24359-36921 GCF_000700745.2 Antrostomus carolinensis | reverse complement strand
AGTCAAAAAGGATCCAAACCAGAAAATTCCTCCGCAAAACCCCACAGATAATATGAAATTTTGTTGGAAATTTTGCTGGAAAATATATATTTTTTTAAAAATATTTATCTTCTTTTTCCTTCAAATTCTTCCCCCCAACCCCATGCAAATATTCTTAACATTTGGGTGTTTTCCCAGAGCAGATGGTAGTTTGTGCATACCTTTTCCTATGGCATTAACTGCATATGTTGAAAATGCTGCTGAGACTTGTTTTACCATAGTGTGCACAATGCCAGCAACTGGCATGAGCAGAGTAGGAAGGCACATGGAGAGCTTATCTGAGGCACGCATGGGGTTTGGAAATGTGACCTTGGACCCAGTGTTTTGTTTTCTTTTGTTTTGTGAATTTTTTTGGTTGGTTGATTGGTTGGTTTGTTGGTTGGTTGGTTGGTTTTTTTAATATGGAAGAGTTGGAATGTGTAAAGCATCAGGGCCCAGAGAAAAGAGGAAGTATCCTGCCCAGCCACCTCCTACAATCCATGTCTTGAATGCGTGGTGGCAAATATTCTGATGTTTAATCTCTGCCCCTTCCTCACAGTGTTTCTGTAGCTGGAACAAACTGGCATTTCATTTTTGGGTGCAACACATTGAGAAGCCTTGGACTAGTCCCATCCATGGCAGGTTCAGTTATGTAACTTCGGTAGGAAAGGGGTAGATCTCTGCTCCCTCATTGCAGCTTGTCTGTCACCATCACTAGTATCAGGCTTTTTGGATGCAATCCATCTTGCTGAAATCTAGGTTGCTGTAACAAAGGTGTCTGACCCAAGTTCTTCATCCTGAGCTCCCATTGCAGCCAAATAAATCTTGGTCAATAGATTCAGGAGAGTTAAGGTGTGATTCATATGATGAAATGCAGGAGCTGCCTTTGCAGTGACCTGAATCACTGGCTGTCCTCTTTGACTGAATTGACTATAAGGGACCTCAGAAAATCAGCTTTGATGTAGACAGCTGTGTCATAGGCCCTCACAAACAGATGAGCTGAATCTTGTCCTATTTGCAACTGCAGTCAGTAAAGAGTGTAGTAGAGTGAGCTTTTCATGGGAGTCCAGAGCACAGCATCGCCTTCTATCTTCTTTTAATTTGGAAATCACAGCTTTTTGGCTCAGGAGTTTTCAACTTCGAAACTTGTAAGAAAACAGTGTCTAATTCAGAACCAGCTACATTATCTTATGGTAAAAATCAGCAATGAAAAACCCTATAACCTTCCTCCTTCAGGCCATAACTCAGTATAAGCGGTTTTCCCTTTTCCCATTGCTAAACCCCTCTATTCAACTTCCCACAGAGAGAAGAGACCATCTAAACATCACCTTATATGTTCTCTGTAGGACTTCCCTCCTTGTCACTGAGTAGAATCACATACATTCTCCTACAATAAGGAATATTTTGCCCTTATAGAGACACCATGGGGTCTTTTATTTGCTCAGTGTTTCCCTTGCAGCCAACATGAACAATAGTGCAATTTTATTTTGTTATTAGCATGCTAAAAAATTACTCTCATTCAACTATAGTAATTTCCTCAATCTCTGCAAAACCCTGGCACCGATAGCAGTATTTTCTATTAGGTTTAAGAATAAATTAGTTGCCTCTGAATGAAGGATGTCTCTGACTGATCTCCACTAAAGCAAGATTTACCTGGAGATTTATTGCAGCTTTGCCTTTTTGTTTCCCCATGGGAAAGTTCACAAATGATGCAGCAATCTTGTTCCAGTAATACCGTGCTTAAACACACTTCACGGATTATTTGGTATTCAGGATGTTCTTCCTGTATGAAGAGAAAAAAATAGCCAGTTGGTAAAACCAGGCTGAGATTTTCAAATAGTATGACAGTGAATGTTTAACAAAACAAAGACAATAACCACCTGGAAAGTACCTGCACTGAAATAAATGTCTTAATGTGAAAATTGCAAAGCAATAGAAAAGGGTGAGTGGAATCTCATTGCATTCCTGTGAGGAACAGTTATTTGCATTTTATTGGTGAGTAATTTGAATCAGGTTAGTTCAATGAGTTACCTCAAGCCATGATGAAATCAGAAATAAGTGCAAGAATCCTAATTCCTTTTTCTCTGCTTCAGTGAGTTGCTTTTCAGATTTCTGGCCCCTCTGGGAATATGAAATTGAGGCCATACCTACAGTACCTGGCAATCAGTAGGAGCATGGCAAATAGACTCAACCCATGGTTTGTCCCCACGCTGCTGTGGCCACTGCAGTGGTCCTTGCAGTGACCGAGCTGTGCCAGTGTGGTGTGTGCACCAGTGAGGGAACTCAACCTCTCAGTAAAGTATCTACGGGCTTGGTACCAGCCTGGGGACCACATTCCTAGCTTGACACTAATGCTGTCTCTACCAGGGCCCTGGAAGTTTTGCAGACATCTGGTTTGCACTGTAGGCTTCCCTTCAGAAGAGTTTTCAGGTTCCAGAACTGCTACCCAGACTGTGTCCATCTCCACATCAAGGTTAAAAAGTATGTGAAGACTTTCCACTTTTTGTGATCCTCAGCAGACCACAGCAGATTCAGTCCCCAAACAGGACCCACTATTTCCAGTCTTTGATGACAATTTTTCTATATGATTAGGCAAGGGTGTGGTTTTAATATCTGTCTACAGCTGGAGTGAATGGAGATACTTTTGAATGCTAAGTCTTCAACAGTTGGAATATTTGGCTTGAAAGACCAAAGTCTTTCAGTTTCAAGTGCAATAACTCCTGGGTGGTGAGCAACAAAGCAAATGCCCTCTTCCTCTCTGCTCCAGCTTCGGAATCAGTGAGCCCAAACAAATAAAATCTGCTGGATTTGTTTTCTTGAAATCTTCCAGCTAAATCTGATGGTTTGTGCATGGCTTTAATCCAGGTACTTTCCAGCCCCCAGTTTCCGTTTCGTTTTTTAGTTACCTTTAAACTATAATATTACTTGTGGAGAATGAAAATAAAAGCCTTAGTCCACAGAGAACAGTCCTCATGTACAGCTTTTGTTGGGACTACATGAGGGCATTAGGCTTTTTAACACTAAAATGCTGATGCCTTTGGAAAGAATGGAACCATTGCTCTCCATGAAATACAGAGGGCCCGATCCCAATCTTATTTATAATGAAGGAAATTAGTAGTGACTGACAGGAACTCAGGAATTGCTGCACCATTTCAAGCCAGGAATCCAGCTCTTGCAGTGCTGTCTGTGACCCTGGCCAGCAGCAGTTATATTAGAGGATGTGACAAGAAAGGCTTTAGAAACAATTACAGCATGACCTGCCTATAGAGAAGACTCCTTCCTAACCTCCAGTTCAAAGGTTGGTTTGTGCCTTGAAATATGAGCATCTGTGTCCATCTCTAAAGGCTCAGACAGGTTACTTTTAGTCATTGTCATTTTAACTTCATTTTCTTAAGTACAGGTTCTTCTATTTCAGTGAAATCAAGGTATTACATCATCATAGTGGCCATAAAGTCCCATATTAATCTAATGAGCCTGACAGAAACTATGTATGACCTGACTCATGTGATCTGAATGGAAAAGCAAACAAAAGACTTCCAGGAAAGCAAGCATTTCCTTTTTCACTCCCTAGGTTAGGCAGGCTTTGTTTTACGCATGTATACGGACACACTTGTGTACATAACAAGATTGATCATATAGTGAACATCTGGAATTCATGCAAATCCCTCCTCAATCAAACACTAAAACCCCTGTTTTACAGCATTCTGCCAGCTGTGTTAAAACACATCTGACATCATATCTGCACTCCAGCTGCCCTTGTGCCCACAGGTCTCTCCTTCCCCAGAGAAACACACTGTCTCTGTCTACTGGGGCAATCCGGAGGAAGAAAAAAGAGAGAGGAACCTCCTCCTGCACAAAGGAAAACCAAGCTGATCATAAAACTCATTTCCTTATAAGCAGCTTGGAAAAGTCACATACAAATAATGGCTGCTTGCGTTTGCAGACATTTGTGTGAACATTTCCATAAGCTTCAAGTCACAGGGATTTAAGCTGTGTTTAACTCTGTCTGGCTTTGAACAATTCCCAATATTGAGAGAGCACCTTGGGGTAACTTTCTCCCTTTCATATGATATCATAACCAGCATGCCAAACCAAGTGACTCTGTCTGAGAACAGCTGGGGGACACTTGCTACAGGGAGCAGAACAGGTGCAGGAATTGACTGGGGCAGGACCACAAAATGGAGAAACTACTACAGGCTCATGGCTTAAAAGTATTAGAAAGACAGCTCATCACAGCCCTGGTCTCCCACTCCTGCTGTCCTACACCTCAGTCCAAGTCCTGCTTTTACATCTCCTTCGGCCTCTCCTTACTCTGTCCCCAGTTAACTCTTTATCCAGTACTGGAGGATGGAGTGAAAACAGTGGGGAACTGGACTGAACATATCCTGGGCAGAAGACTTGAAAAAAGGTCTGAGAACTGCCTTGCTTTAAAATGGTCACTCTTTTCCTATATGTTTGTGCAATCCACAACACAGTGTAGACCGTCTATTAAAAAAAACAAACAAAACCAAAACCAAACAACAAAACAGTTTATTAGTTGGAAAATATATATATCTTAATAAACCTATTTTTACAGTAGATGGAAATGTTGAGGATTTACTAGAAAATAGTAGAAGTTAGAAGCTGAGAATTATAGAAGACTGGTAAGAGAAGAAAAAGAACAAATACATAGCCTGCAGAATTCAGGCTAATATGAACAAAAGAACAAAGGAAATACTAGTGATGGAGCTGCTGCTTTACTAGATAGAGAAAGAATAATCTTATCCAAAGAGGAGAAAAGTATTTTCTGTCAATTACTAAAAAAGGTATTTAATTAAATTAAAGGCATTAATTAAATTAAAGCTGAATACTACATCTGGATTACTTGCAAGCAAAAACCTTTAAAGAGCTGTCTGAGGAGCTTGTTATATTGTTGATTGAGAAGATCCAGAAGGCTAAAGGGAAACTAATGCCGGTCTAATATTTGGAATAGAGTAGGTGATATGACCCTGATATTCTTCCCAAGCAAAATAACAGCTGGCTAGTATTGGTTTCAGTTAACTTGGAAAGAAAGGAGGCTAAAATAACAAGGCTGAGTTAGTGGGAAAGGAGTCTTGTCAAACTGATTACAAGATTATGACTCTATAAACTTGGTTGATAAAGGCCACAATGTTGATATAATATTCTGTGTCAAGATGTTCAAAGGATTGTAGTTTGGCTGTAGATCCCCCAGCAACACAGCCAAACATGCTGCACCAGAGTTACAACACCACTCCAGTCGCCCTTTCCATAATGTGGCTGCATCAGGGTTTGGTCATGTACTGGGTACTCAGGCTTCATAAAGCATCTGGCTTGAGATGTGTGTTATTTGATAAGTGAAAAGAATGACTAAAATCTACCTGACACACCTAAAATGGATATAAATGGTTGTTTCACAGTATGATTATGGATGAGAAATCATTAGAAAGTACATGAATTTCTGGTGAGAGGCTGCTGAGAGCTGTTCATCTTCCTAAATTCTGGAACATTGTTGGTGATGTGAAAGAAAACTTAAAATCATTACTGATAGAATTTGCAGATGACACGTAGAATGGGGACATGGAAAATATCAAAGAAGACAAATTACCGATAGGAAGTAATCTGGATAGCGTGGTAAGTGGGTTACTGCAAAAAATTGTGTTTTGATGCAAACAACAAGCAAACCAGACATTCATCAGTGAAGAATGAAGGTTTTGCTTCAACACTAGGAAGTAGTCTTTAAAAATGGCTCCATGATTATGACAAATGACTGTCTGACAACAGGAGGGACTAAGGCAAAAGGGACAGAGAAGACCCTGTCTGGGTACATAGAGTAACTAGAGATTACTAAAATACTAAGAATACTCTTATAAACTAGGTGGATACTAGATAAGCTCACATTTGAAGTAAGGGAGATATGATGAGGTAGTGAATTATTCACTGTAACAACTTGCAAGGTTTGTTGTTTACTCCTTGTCACTGAAAAAAATATAATCACATCTTTCTAAAGGACTCAGTCAAACAAGAAGTCCCATGGCCAGTATTCTGCTCAAGGCCAGACTGCAAGATACTTTTTGATTCATAATCTATGACGTCTGCTTAGGGGTGTTAGATGTTTTTTTTCTTGAAATATTAAATAAGACCAACTCCTGCATGAACATCTTGCTATAGAAGTGAACACCATTTCTGAAATTCAATAAATTGCTTCAACTGTCATATAATATTAAAGGCACTGTTCAAGTCCCATCGTAATTAGAAGGAGTTTCTCCATCTTCTTCACTGGTCTATGGGTCATTCTTTTAAAGGGTGATCCTAAGGACAGTGGCACTGTGGGCCCCTCCAAATGTTACCCCATGTCACTGAGATACAGCAACTGTATCTTCAGTTTATAATGGTTTACGATGTAAACAAAATCTTCAGCTGAATTACAAGCCAGCACTTGCTTCAATATTTTCTGTGATCTTGCATTTATGATTTTGTACCATTTTCTTACACCACTGAAGTGTAAATTTCATGAATAAATTCTATTATCTCTGGAACTTCACTGATTAAAAAAGGAGCATGTACACAGTTTTGAAACAGTTAAATTCATTCTTCTCACACATCACAAGAAGAGCTGCATGAACAATCCATACTGAATAATTTACTCAGTAAATTTATAGTTTTAAGGTGACTTTTAAAAATAGCCACCTAAGTTATTTGCCACTGCTAGATGAATCTTTTGTGGGGGCATATTTGCACACATAGATGATACAAAACCCATTTCTTCTGTGTCTTTATGCAAGCATCCAATACTGGCACTGTGGGTCTGATCACTTAAATAACTGCTGATTGTCTTTGTTCTCTCATTCGTTTCCTACCCACAACCCCTGCCCCATGCCCTGCAAACGTGGCCAGCCTTAATGCATTTTACTGTCTGTGTGATGGACAAAAATTTGAGAATTGTATAAAATATTTGGATCACTGACTCCATCCACTGACCTTTCAGACATTGTATCATTGAATCTCATTCAGAAGCGGAACAGGTAGAACATCAGAGGTTTGGGGTTGTCCCCTCACATCCCGCTACACAGCTGTTGAGAAATTTGCTCTCTTGGATAGATAAGAAATTCTAAGTTTGGAGTTTGTTTCATTTAGGCTGATTCTTTCAATTTAATGATTACACTTGTGCAAAAACCAGCCTTCACCTTAAATCACTCCCTTTCTTTCCTAGCGTTTCCTCTTCCAATATTTTTACAGTCAACAATCCTACCTACTTCTCAGCTGTTGTCTCGGTACACTAAACATGCTTTTCTCTAAGATGGACTAAGCCATATCATTTTAGCAAATCCTCTAATCATCTAGTTCAGATTAAATCTCCCTCTCAGCCACCAGTTATAGATTTTATTCCAGATGAAATCTTAATATTTCTTTGTAAAATAACAACACTCTCAGTCTTTAAGTACGCTGCCTGAGACACAATGACTTTATTGCGTTTATTTCTTCACAGCTGCACTACATTGAAGACCTGTGTTTTAATGGCATGTCTAAGACAGATAATAAATGGGGGTAGCTCCATGTTTTAATTGATCTGATGATAGAGTTAGTTTAAGAGATTCTTACCATCTCAGACATTTGTTTTTCTGGTTTTTTTAGTAATAGTAACAGACTTCTTCCTTTATGCTTACTGCTTCTGTTTTGGAGCAGGAGAAGTATTTGGTGCACAACAGTTGCCATTTTTAATGACTCTCCAATATTGCTTTTTCCCATGAAGCATTGCTTCTATTACATCCTTGATCCATCCAAGTGTTTTTCCCACATACGTGAACGGAGCAACTGAAGAGAAAGACTATCAGGAATACTACTGAGCAATATTTATTGTAATGACATTATCTTTAGGTGGTCCAGGAAAATGCTCACATTTATTGAAACTGGTTTTATTACTTGGCTTGACCAACTAAGTTTGAGAGAATAAACTGTTCCCATACAATTTATCATGTTTTCTGTTTTCAAGTGTTGATATTTGTGCCTGGAACTAGACCCAGTGAATCCTCTATGCACTTAGTGGCTGCCTGAAATTACAAGATATCTAGTACGAGCAGAGCAGTGACTGTGGTGAAAATCAGATTCTTTCCCCACTAGCAAATTGCTAAATTGTACTCATGAAATTTGGGGAAAATAACAGCCTTCACAGGATAGTTTTAAGTGCAAACAACAGCAGTGCCCTTTCCCTAGGGCTTTGAATGCACTCTTAAGCTTTCTTGGTCTTGACTTCAATTCCCTTTAGGCATACACTTAACCATTGGGCCAAGGGTTTCCTTCTAAGCTCTTCAGTTGACTCTCAGAGTTTGCAGCTATTCATTAACTTATGGTTTAAACCTTCCATCTTTAATATCTTTTGCAGATGATAGAATAATGCATCTGCACAGCAGTGTATCCTACTTAACAAACATGCCTGAAGATAGAGTGAGCAGAAAGATATTTAAGCAAACTGATATGTGGACAAGTGGGTAAACATTTGACTACATGATTGTCAAAGCTCATTGCTTGTTTTATCAGGAAAGAATCTGTCTCAGCAGCTGACAGGAACTGTCAAAAACATGCTGTATTTTGCATATGATAGCTTAATAACAATCACAGCTTGGCTGAAGCTCTATCAAAGTTCAGGCCAATCAGACACGTAGCTCATAAATGAAACATCTCAGGAATGATAGATCACTGAAAGCAGCAAACTAATGCCTTCTTCTTTTTTTTTTTTTTTTTTTCTTTTTAAAGTTCATTAGTGAATAGTATTATTCACTGTGATTTTTTTTTTTTTTCGAATAGCCAGAATCTAAGGGTCTTGTCTGAGTGTATTAAAAAGCTGATCATATTCCAGAAGTGTAGAGAATAAGATTGCAAAGGCTAACAGTGGAGAACAGTAACTACCTGATTGTGTCTGTGCAGCACAAAGTTTTGTCTCTGGAGGGGCAGGAGGCACCGTGTGATGTACCTTCTCTCCAGATACAGCCTCACAATTGACCTGTCTCCAGGCTGCCCTGCCTGGTGCTGTGAGAAGTCAACCTTCCATTCACACTGAGGTTTGTGGGGCCCAACATGCCCTGGTGATGTTGCCTGACCAAGGATGATCCTGTATTTAAGTTTTTGACATGTGAATGGCCGCAAAGGTTGACCATACAAGCTGGTCACTGTGCAGTCACTGTGCAGGTCACTGGTCACAGCATTCACTGTGCTGGCTTTTCCAGTGATGCAGGCAAGCCTTGCAATGTCCTTCTCAAGGGGATAATGAGAATTAATTCTTGATCCAACAAACTGGATGCAGGACTGGGCTCAAGTCACGCCAATTACATAGCATTAAGCACAAAATAATGCAAAACTAATTAGGTCATGCATTTTCTGGGAGCATACCCATTTGTTGCCACAGATCCAGGTTGTTATCAACCAAGCATTAAGATGGTTGAAGAAGAGAAGAAGACATTGCACAAATGTCTTTATCATCTCCTGGTCTAATTTAGGATAATCTCTGCTTTTGGCTGTTCCTATTATTGTTTAACTAAGTGCAGTTAATGCATGTCAGTATTCCTTGCTCTCCTTTGAGTCAGCTAAGGCTGCAGGACACCTTCACTTGGCATCAATCCCAAGCTGCACTGCCATGGGCTGCCACTCCATGGGCTCAGGGAACAGCTCTTCCACCTCAGGCTGCAGCAGCACCAACCCAGAGCAGATGTAAGAACATTGCATTGATATACTCAGCTGCCCCCTTCTCGTAGGGGAAGCATCACTGCAGCGATGGCAATACTCCCTGCTGAGGGGTTGCTGAGGTGGCAACCCACACATGCAACCATCAGATCTCAGGCTCGTACTCTCAGGGAGTGCAATGAACACTGATGGAGCTTCCCCAGTGTAATAGGCTGGACAATACCATCCAGATGTGTAAATTTATGGAGGGAGTAAATTAATGTGTTAAGGTGCAAGAGTCTCTTTTGGAGACCTGAGTGCTTGAAAATCCAGATTTCTTTTCCACCTTGAAAGAGCAACTTGCTGTTGGTCTAAGGCAGAAATCAGGTGTGTTTCCCTTTTGTTGCAATTCCTCTTTTTCAAAGACTGAGAATTTGAAATAGATTAATGTAGCTAGATGTAGATGAATGGTCTTTTATAAATATTCACTTTTTTTCTCCAAGCAACTTTTCACAGATTATTTGAAGCACAACCATAGTAATCAGGTTTCCATATTTTGTGTGCTTATTTGTTCATTTGTTTTTTAGGGTAGGCATTTTCTGTGCAATAATATCCATTGATCATACTGAATTGCAAAATTGTGTTTCAGTACTGTTGTCTGCTTGACTTTTGACTGGCTTTGGTTCTGTTTAGCTGAGTTATGGACTGGAGAGGCCTGCAACCTGACCCTCCTCCAAGGGTATTTGGCTACCTCTTCAATAACCCTTTCTTTCATGACTTTTCAAATCAAAACAAATGATGAACTCAACTCAAGTGCTAATCCAGATTTTATTTTATTTTTTCCTGAGAAAAGCATAAGCATAAAGAACACTTAATCAGGCATAACAGACAAAAACATTATTTATTTTTCTGAATGATTTATACTCCAGTTTCTTCTTTTGCTGTTGCAGAAAAGAAGGAGGAATTGAAGTAGAGGTTCATCATTCAAAATGGCAACAGTCCCATTAGGGAGGGACAGCAAAAGGAAAACATAGCTATAATTTTACTTATTTTACAAGAGATGATCTCTTCCATACTTCTCTGAGCAGATGATGGTAAGTTCAATATAAAGAAATACAACACCAGTACAATAAATAAGAAAGAGAAGGATTACTGATATTGTCTCAGGAGCATCATACAGAAATAAATTCACTCTCTGTTACATTCTGATGTTCTACTCACATATGGTGATGTAGCATACCTGGGAGGGCACAAGGCGAAAAAAAACGGAGTTGGAAGGGATGTTTCAGCAGCTCTAAACTTTTTTAACAGGATTTTTTGGGGGTCTGCCCACATTCCAAGGCAAAGGGCAGGTTCAGGCATGTCGAGCCCAAATTTTCCAGCCATGTTGTTGGCTTCAGCTTGTCCTTAATATTCCTGCAATATATAATATCCATCCCTAAGTCAGAGAACTGCACTGTCAATGCAAAGGGTTCCCCTTAGCTGCTCTCTGGTTTTCTGTGGTATTTTCACATCATCACAAGCCACGTGGGAATGAGTGCTCACACACATCAACATCTTTGCAAAATGGCTTTTTGGCATTGTTGCTCAAAACAGCTCAAGTCACACTGAAACTGCCTAAATAACAGGTTTGATATTGAGAAGAGTATATTCAAAGGACACCAAGACTTTTTCAAAGTCTGCTCACATGGTGCATAAATGGACCTATTAAGTACTTACAGATCCTTCCTGCAGATACTGAGCATTTGCAACACATACCCCGAGTGTGTTTAGAAAATTGGTCCCAGTGCAGAGGTGCCTGACACAGAACTGCAGCTTTGCATGGGCTTCCTTTGTCTGTGACTACTCACCACTTGCAATGTGAGCGACAGTAGAGAGAGACTGCCAGCTCTTTAACAAATTTCCATAATTCCATTAAGCACAATGATAATTATGTGAAGTGCTAAAAAATACTTTGTTTGGCTTGTCTGAAAGCTGCTGTAATGGGGGAAAGAAAGGCATAAATAAGATGCTTTGTTTCCATTTTCATCCTGTTCACTAATTGTAAAGAAGCAAAAGGGTCTAAACCCCCCCTTATTTGATTCTGTCATTGTCTGACAGCAAAGAAAATGTCCTTGGGACGAACAAACAGTTAATCTATGTATAAAGACAAAGCAGAAAAAAAATTCAACTCTGATAAATTACTGAAAATAATTATGAAAATTGAAAAATAAGAAAAAAATCATGATAATGGTCCAACCAGAGAGGAAATATTTTCAGGTTTTATCAACAACGTGGGGAGTATAGCAGTACACAGTCGGCTCTTAAACTGACAACGCTGCATGATTCCTTGATGTAATTTGGATGAAGCTGGATAACCTGTGATTTACTAAACTCTCTCCAGTTAGCAAATCTGTTCAGGGTTTCCCAGCATATCAACATGGTCATACCAGTGTGTGTCAGCTGCAGATTATCCCCTCGCTCTGCTCTGAACTGGGAGGATATGCATGTGCACGGCTGTGCATGTAAATCAACCTTTGGTCTGTCAGGTAATGAAACCAGCCCAAAACTGCCTGAACTTATCTTATAATGACTGATGGAAACAAATGATCATTCTGTTTATTAGTACTTCTTCTTGACAAGAAATACGCAGTATTAGCATTACAGGGAAAGCAACAGTTTTAGTGTAGGATTCTGCAATACTATTAGAGTTGATTAACATAATTTGAGAGTTATTTTCGTTCTTTTTAACTAATTCTGTTGGTTTAATAAGGAGGGGGGGGAAAAAGAAAAAAAAAAGTGTTCAGATAGACTATAAGGTTGGAATTAGGGAGAAAGAGTCAGGAACTGAATCTGTCTCTCTTGAAAGTTAAGCTAGCCTCTTTAATACCAGATCATCTATCTTTCCCTG
>NW_010292375.1:8801-24313 GCF_000700745.2 Antrostomus carolinensis | reverse complement strand
AAAGAGTGGATTAAGAAATTATATTGCATGAAAATGAAATAACTGTTTATCACATTTTTGTTCTTAATCATTGGCCTTGACACAGCTGATATCTCTTTAGGAAAGCTGAGGTTAAAGAAATATCAGTTGCTTTTCAGCCTGCAATGAAGAATTTGTGAGATCATATATTCTTTTCGATGATGAAAAACTGTGATGTTGTTATTGAGAATTATAATTTTATCATATGATCAAGCAATTAAGCAGATTCCTAAATCAAGAATGAATGAACTAGATGATCTTTAAAGTTTCCAAACCATTATATGATTCTGTGAAAAATCTGGGGCTATGTACTTTTTTTTCATGTCTCGAAATTCCTCTATCAAAAAATCTGCTTGAGTAGAAATATATACCTCTTAATTAACAACATTCTGTATCCTTTTGATTGATGGATGCCCTGGATCTTGTGAAACAGGTAACTGATATCTGGTAAGGATCTCTGCATGAATTACTTTGCTAAGCAAATTTATTACAAATCCATCATGTTAGTTGAAGGAGGCTTAATTATTTGGTGATATGTTATAAGCAATGGTAAACAATCACCTCCCTCTTATAATACAGTAATAGGATGCTAGGGAGGGAAGGAAACATTCCCTTGAGTTTCTTCTTAAAAGATAAACTGTCATGTCTGGCCCAAAGGATAATAAAATATATTTACCCTTTAGGTATTTGTGCCTGTTGTCCCAAATTTATTTCTATAGGATGGTTATGTTAAATGATGGGATCTCTTCTGCTCCTCCATTGCTTTCGTTAATATTAAAAGCTAGTAATACTTCCCAGAACTTTTGTCATTTCCTCAGCAAGAAGATGGGGATGTTACAGCTAGATAAAGATTCTTTCGTGCAAACAGAGGGGGAAGATACAGGATACGAAACAGCTACAAGGGGACCAAGAGAGCATTTCTTACACAGCTTCCTCCTGCTATTTGGTTGTGGAGCTTGGCTATTAGCTTCTGGAGAAACCTGAAGGGCCCCACGGGCATACACAAATCTTCACAGCACTCTTCCATGGGCTCCATGTGAAACCCTACAAGATAAACCGAGTTTCATTTTGATGGTTTGTTTTCAGTGTGCCCTTAAAACCTGGCAACTAACTTTATCTTTAAAAGCAATATCTATATACATTTCATTTATTTCCCAGTGACTGGTTATTTTCAGTGAAAGTGTCATCTTCAATATTTATCTGAACTTAAAGCTCCTTCCCTGAAAATACTATAAAAATGAGTTTAGATGACACAGTGAATTTGTGATCATTTATCTTCCACAATAGTAGTACTTAATCTCTTCAGACACTGGCCAAATAGTATCCAATAAAATGGATACTGGGGTAAGACTGAGTCATTCTCATTACGGCATGGGAGCACTTTATTATCCAAGTGCCAAGTGGCCTTTTGACTTCAGTGGAACTTCTTGTTGGGTAAAATGCTGTTACTTAATATGAGCAAGTGTAACCAAATCATCTCCATTGTTACTAAACACAGTATTATATCCTGTAACCACACAGATTCTTATCTTGTCAAGTCAATTTTAATGGGGCAAAAAGTTCAGTTTTAAGGACGATAAAAGAAAACAAATACTGAAAGGATAAAATATAGTTACAAACCCAGCCCATGAACACCTGTGGGTCTATAGGGTACTAGAAGATCCTGGAAGTGTTTAAGGACAGGTTGGATGAGGCTTTGAGCAACCTGATCTAGTGGAAGGTGTCCCTGCTGATGGAAGGGGGGTTGGAACTAGATGATCTTTAAGGTCCCTTCCAACCCAAACCATTCTATGATTCTATGATTCTGAGAGTACTGGAAGATTCTGAGCTTGAACCATTATACATTTTGACACAGATTGGGGTGTAAGGTAAATTTTGACATTTATTTGACATTTATTTTCTGTTGGCTCTGAATTGTCAAGTGACTGGCAACACTAAATAATATTTAAATAGAATTAAACATTTCACAGGAGCACAATAATTTCTCAAAAAGCTTCATGGACATTATTACCATATTTTTGTCATTCTCTTTTTCCATGTTGGTGCTGTTTGATGACTTCATATGTAACACACAAATTGGAGAATTTTTTAAACTTTTACCTCAGTTTGGGATGATATTTAATTTCAAAACCTCAGTATATCATAAATTATGTACATTCTCTCTTTTTGGCCAGAGAAAATCCACATTTGCATCGAATTGGTTAACTTACACTTTTACTCAGTTCTTAACTTGATACTTAACAGGATATTTGCATAAGGAAGGATTCCAGTTTGGATGTGGCCATGAGGTTGTGCATTCACTGTCTTAAGAAGGAAAGCATGGCATACAGGTAAAAAACTATAAACCAGCAGGTGACCTCTCTCTCTCATATGCAATGCGATTTCCAGTGCTGGACAACACATAATTCCAAATATTCCTGACTAATGACTAATGGTAGTTTATGATACCATTTATGGAACAATTATGGCCATTCATGTTATATACAGAGAGGATTATCAGCTTTCAGATTTAGAATAACAAAAACTAATTTCATAAAAACTGGGGAGGTGTAGAAATGTTATCTCCTCGTCTGTGTTTATTCAGTGATAGCTTTGTTTAAAACCCATGATCCTGTCTGCATCTGCCACTGCAGCTGGCCTAGCCAGCTCACCAGTCTTCATTTAGCTGGATATTACAGCAGTAACATTTCATTACAGTTGTGCTTGGAAGAAGTCATAGTCCATTGGTTTTATTGAAGCTCACTTCTAGTTTACTTCCATTTCAGGGAAAAGGACAGCTGTTTTAATATGTACTTGGTGGAACACCTAAAGGGTTTTAGTGTTAATTAAGTTGGGAGGAACTGTTTTTAACAAGCACCTTTTTGCAAATGTCAAGCAGCTCAATCACGTTCCATTGTTATTATTCAAGTCAGAAATTAGCCAGTGCAAGCGTCAGCAGGCTCAGAGCACCGTCTGGTACTTTGGTGCGCGACTTCTTTGCACGCCGAAGACTTGGTTAAAATTGTGGGGCTCCACAGAGGGGAGGGCACGTTTGGCTGAGAGCATGTTCCCATCTCCCTTCTCTCTCTCATGCAGGGACTGAGCTTATGAAAAAGACTTTGATGTGAAAAAAATTGTTTCCCATTTCTAACATTAATTTTAATAGATACAGTCCATTCAGCTTAAAGTTCGGCATGAAACAGAACGGGCTAACCCTGTCCCTTGTTGTTCATGCACTACCTATAGCAGAGTCAGTGAACCAGCATATGACACCACAGAGTACGTGTCCTTCGTTTTTAGCATGATCATCTAAAGGTTCAAGCTTTAGCACTTCAGTTCATGCACTGTGCAGCTACACTATACTGAGCTGCTTGCTGTTTTAAACCACAAATGGGTCAAATAGGTAAACAGGTCCAAAACTTTATTGAATACCTTCAAAACAAAGCTGCGTGGTCTGGCCCAGCAGAGATCCTCCTGCAAGACTCCAGCACATTGGCCAGACTGTCATAATGCCCTTTAGGCTGCTATGCTGAATCCTCATGGGTTTGGGGGAGCACAAAGGAGCAGCTGCAAATTTTAGGCATCCAAATGTCTACATGAATCATTGTCTTTTTTTCTCCCCCACTTAGCCACCTGATGTTGCTATTTAAGAACACGTGAGGACACACTAAATGCATGAAAGAAAGCTCACTGCCCACATTCAATAGAAACTACAGATGTCAACAGGAGTTTTGCCTGAGTAGTAACTGCAGTTTTGACCCTACAATTTGGTGCATGACTACGCGTTTTTATTGCTTCTGCATAAATGCAGAAAAACAGCCACCTTGTCTACTTAATCACATGAAGCACTTAAATCTGTCATCTGCTCCTGCATGTTTGAGGGGAAAAAAAAATCACATTCGCCCACAACTGCATGAAATTACTCTGCAAATCAGCTGTATAGACTTGCTTTGGTGCTTCTTATGTTGGAATATTTTTATCACTGAAATTCCTGTTTTACAGCTGAGACCTTCAAATCTGTTCTCATCTTACTGGAAGAGATGAAACACAGCATGTGTGTTGCATCAAATTACCTGAACACAACTTTGTCTCTAATTGCTGATTACCACAGTACTTCCACAGAATTAAGTGGCCAACATTTGCTGCTGCAAAATGGTGTAGTCACAGAGCTTCACCTTCTCCTGTTGCTTAAAGTCTAGCCCTAGTGACAATGATGAAAGGGACAATGCATGTCTTGTTGACTGTGTTCGTGATGCTGTATCACCTATTTGATAATTTAGTTATTTGGTGGATGAATTAATGGTTATTTTTGGTGTAGTCTCAATTTAGCATTACCAAAATGACATAACTCAAGACCTCAAAAAATGTAAAGAACAAGATGCCTTTTGGCAGAATTGGAAATAATATATTTCCTACTGTAATTTCATAATTTTATCCTCTGTGTATTTATAAGCTACATCTCCAAACCCAGCTAGATACTTTGAGTGAATCACACACGTGTGCAAACATCTCTTTATGTTTATGGTCCAATGGCTTCTACTTACTGGGCCAGGAATCCTTCCTTCAGGTCTTAGCTGTGTAATATTTGTTTGACAGGATTGTAGAGTAAAATTATGTAGACGAGTGACTATATGAAAGTGTAAGAGACTTTTAGTGCTTCATTGCTCTATAGGGAAGCAGGAATAGGAGCACTATTAAAAAATTCTCTTTCCCCCTGCATCAAGGCCACAGTTGGACACACTCTTCCTTCAGATCATGCCAGACAGCCCTATATTACAGACTTTCATGCACCAATAGCTATTAACTGGAAATATTTTATTTAACACATATTTTCCTCCTCTAAACACAAAAAATAAGTGATATATTAATTTCCAATACTGAGCAGAACAGCTTCTCAGTACGATTACTCTTTCTATTGACAGGGCATTTCTGAATACAACAAACCATGCTGTTCTCTTTTGCCTGCAGATTCTACTTTATTTCCAGAGCTTTCACGGGATTTCAAAGCATTGAGCAAGACAGATAAATAAGAATATAAATGGTAATACATGCTAGTAACTGCATCTTCACTTTAGTTGAACATAGATCTAGAACAGACCTTGTACTTCTGAAAATCACAAATTCATGTAGGCATGTAAGACAGGCTTTTCTTAAGTTAAGCGGAATTAAATGTAACCATCAATTCCTAAAACATTGTCTATTTTCAGTTAGGTAGCCAAACTGCAAAGGTGTTAGGAGTGCATACAAGTAGAGAAAGGTTACAGGATGAGCTATAAAGCTAAACAAGCATCCTTTGCCAGTGCATCATGAGCACACGGTGCTATTGCTCATGTGTTATGATGTGACCTTGGTCTTACACCGTAATTTTTTATTATCATATAGAGTGATATAAAGCTTACCCAGCTTTTTGAACACAGTTCATCAAATAACTGCCTCTGCCTTCTCTTCACATTAAAAGCTACAGTGATTAATTTCACTTGTAATGAAGTTTTATAAAAAACTTAAAAGCAGAACTGGTTTATCACCTGGGTTATCAAATCTTTGTTAGTGCCACTGGAGGAGTTTCAGAATATAAATCTCTGATAAAACAAATAAATCATAATAATCTAAGATCAAACAGGGATCCACAGCCTAGGACAAATAAAGTCATCTTGCAAATAAATACAAAAGACTATCATAAATATCACTTAGTTTGTTTGAAAAGCTAATACCAGGGGCTGACAATTCCTTTTTAGTTTGAAATAAGCAGTGACCTAAAACTTCAAGCAAAGCCATACTAGTCTTTGCTGATGGACTAATAATAAACCAAAAACAAATTAGCAGGTGTCATGTCTTTTCTAAAAAAAAGCTGTAAGATAAGACTTCTGTGAAAGAATTAACCATTGAGTAAAGAAGTCTTGGGGATCTCTGTAGGAAATATCTTTTCTGTCCTCTAGAATCTGTTAATTTCACTTCTTAATCTAAAAAAACCCCTACCAGAACAGTTTATATCTGGATCAACTTGTTGCCTTGAAGCAAAAGGACTGCATGATTTTGACAGAGACTCAGGTCTCAGAATAGATTAGAGTTGAATCTGGAATATTCACTCTGACTTCCTGCAGAATAATTTTGTGTTGGACTTTCTGGAAATATGAGCATCCTTGCATCCTGCTTTCTCCTGTGCTGCATCACATCCTCCCTCCCTGTCTGTTGGGTTGACACCATGCAGACCATGTAATCTTCAGGCTGGTGAGTGAAAGGAAAAAGCTTTACACTCATTTTCTTCTTCTTATTTCTTCTTCCAACAGTGTGGAATGAGGTTAAAATTCACAGAATCACAGAATGGTTGGGGTTGGAAGGGATCTCTGGATGTCATCTGGTTCAACTGCCCTGCTCAAGCAGGGTCACCTAGAGCAGGCTGCCCAGGATTGTGTTCAGATGGCTTTTGAATATCTCCAAGGATGGAGACTCCACAACTTCCTTGGGTGACCTGTGCCAGTGTTTGGTCACTCTAATTAATCTATTAATTGCATTAACTTCTCCAAATCAAGTGAGAGAAAAGGGTGTATTGCTGGAATTTTATAGTCTTACTCCCTGGATTTGGATTCTGAGGCTTTAGGGAAGCATCTACACGTATCCCATACAGCTATGGGGAATAACTGCATCATGGATGGGGCATGGTTGCAACCAAAAGGATCCTGGAGTGCCCATCCAGAGTCTTCAAGCCCTCTCTTCATCCTCAGCAGAAATACAGATTTATGATGGAATAGAAGCAGACTGGTAAAAGCTACATTTAAGTAATTACTTGGTAAAATTTTGGTTCAGTGTTTCTCAGTTTGAAAAAATAGGTTCTCTTGAACAAGTCTTCAGCAAGAGCTTTGGGGTCCAAACTGAATATCCTAAACAGAATTTGTATTCATAACAATGCTAAAAAGGCATTTAAATTGCAGGTATTTGAGCCTCAAACTTTATTAAAAAAACGCTAAATTTTAAGACTCAATTATGGCTTTGTTACAGACTCCTCTCTCAGATTTATGGCTAGTGATTTATAAGAGCAGCTGTGTACTGAAAAATGAAGAAAAATGGAGAAAATTCCTAATTTATTGCCAGATACTAGTCACTGGGAAGTAAATAGACTCTTTTCTTTCCATATTAGCAGTGGAGAAGCTCCTTGTATTTGTATTCATCTTTGACTATACCTTTAGCTGGTACATTTTTCAAAAGGGGAGCTTTTCCCCATCCCCTTGCAGCTCAGCTCCCATCCTGGATCATTCTGTGTGCGCAGCACAGCAAGGGATGGAGCACATCTGAATACCTCAGCCACCTCCAGCTGCCAGGGGAATTTGAGGTAAACTGAATGCAATTTGCACATTGGAAGTTGGCCAGCACACCAGGACTATTATCTCCCATTTTGCAAAAAGGACTATGGGAATGTTAATTAACACAAGTGCCCAAGACCTTGGTTTTATGTGTCTTCTGGAGGAAGGACACAGGGCTGGAGAGAGGCTCAGAATATTTAATGAACACAGAGGGTAGTTAAGTTGTTGGCTTTCAGATGGGGTGGTCATGTTGTGCTCAGAGGCATATGGCATGTTTCAATGATGGGAAGAGAAGGGAGAAATTACTCAGAGTCATGACCGCCTCATTTTATAGCTGATTAGCTAGATGATGACTTAACCTGCAAGTCTGAAAACAAGTAGCATGAGTGGGAGTGATTTCGACAAGTATCTAAGCATAAGCCACAACTCCAAAATGTGCCACCTATGTATGTGGTGTATGCAACAGAGAGGCAGTTTTGGCTGTAACTCTGTAAAGCTTCCCAGCACGTCTGGTGCCCAAAACCCTAAAAACCATTTTGTTCTCTGAGTTGTTTCTGGTTTTTTTAAAGAAAAGTACAAATATATGTTACAAAGCAGTCTGACAGACTTGAATTTTGGCCTCTGTCTCATTGTTTCTGCTAGCTTACCACCGAAGTAATTTTAGACTGGAAATGTGCATTTTCCTCCTTATGTATATCATTATTTTCTGTATGCAAAAGCCAGAGTTTGGTTGTGTTATGGTAGAGAATTCAGGCAGACTCTAAGCATTGTCAGGAACTGCAGAAATAGAAGATACCTCAAAAGAATGATATGCCCATAAATGAGCTCTCTTCCATATGAGTGACCTACGTTCCTGCCCATGACAAGAAAGTAAAGTTAGTACCAATACATAGACTTATCGTTGGAGAACGGACACGTACCTTAAGCCACTAGAGGGAGATGCAATATGCATTTGGCTGGAGTTGGGAGAGTGCTTTATACCATAGATTCCCTTACAGCAGTTTTAAATAGCATAGTATCAATGGTCTTTAAGTACAAATGAGCAGGGCTTTTATTATTTTTTTTTCCTAGCATGTAAAAGATATACATAGATAACAAATAAAAATGCATATTATGTAACATATAGAGCCATAATTGCCTTTAGCAATGTGTGTAAGTCCATGTCCATGCCAGAATATGTTCACATATTTCCATGACAATTGCTACGTGGTTCTTGTCCTGAAAATCTCACAGCTCCCACTCAGTGTCTTTGCAGGGTTACCAGCAGTGGGGCTGCAATGATGTGCTGGCTTCTGCGTAACACAAATTCCTGAATTCTTGATGAAATGTTGACAGCCATGGGCTTGGACCGTGCTGCCACTTCTCTCTATGTCCAAAGCCATCTTGGTAACGAGATACTGGGCTTCTTGAGAACCTGTGCGAACCATGATTGAAGCTGACCTTCCTCTCAGCTTTCCAGGGCATGTGACAGGTGTCTTATAGCTCTTGGATATATATTTTGTTAGTTGGCTTACGGGTTAGGAAGATTACCCGCTGATTTGATACATGGTGGTAGGTCTTTAATGGGCAAATATCAAGCACAGAGGAATGGCAATTATTTTGAGGGACAGGATTAGAATTTAAAATCTCCTTGACAAATGGGTGAAATGAGCTGAGAAAAACTGGATGTAGTTCAATGAAAACATAGGAAAGTGAATGCTTCGAAGTGGAGATAATGAACTGTACAAACACCGGATGCAAAACGTCTGCTGGGCATCAGCCCTGTGAAACAGGATCTGGAGGTTACCAAGGTTCACAGACTGAACTTGAGTCAACATTGTCACACGACTGCAAAAAATAAATATTATAGTGGGTAGTGTAAACAGAGGAGTGACATATAAAAGTCACATGAAGTAAACCTTCCATGCGGCTGTACAAAGACTGTGCTTCTCACCTGATATCCTTGGTACTGTACTTTAAAAAGGAGGTGGGCCAAGAAATGGGTATCAAATGGAGAGCAAAAAAAGTGTTCAACAGGCTAGAAAACAGGTCCCTTTCAGAACAACTGGGTAGCTTCAACTAGAAAAGAGACGGTAACAGATACCAAAGATATAAAAAATTGTGGCAGAGAGAGAATGTATTATTCTCTTTGTCCTCTAAGGCTTGGACAAAGATTAATGAATTATTGCCTAACTTGCAGGAAAGGAGATGTAGGATAAACATCAGGAAAAAGCAATAGGTGATAAATAACTGGGCAACAGAAGGCATTTCCATGAAAGATGGTGAAATTTCCATCATTTGAGATTTTCAAGAACAAGACAAACAAAAAGAAGTGAGTTGATCCTGCTTTGGGGGTAAAAAAACAGACTAGACAATCTCAAACAGGACCTTCTAGCCCTACTTCTTGACAGTATGACATATCTTACTGAAAAAGAAAAAAAGGCTTAATCAAATATTTGTTTGAATTAGAGCTACTTATAAAAGCAGTGACATAAAATTAGATTTTTTTTTTTCTTCTGTATATAATCAAGTCCTCCTGATTAACAAATAATATTCTAGGAAAAAAAATTATGGAATTGAGAATTATTCAGATTGGCCCAGAGACCAGAGTAGTGAAGGTAGATAGGGATCAACCTTGTTCTGGCAAGCAGATGAACCACACAAATTAATAAATCCTTTCTTATCTAAATTTTACAACAAGGTGATCCCAGCACATTTCTTTCTCAAGTAGAAGTAATGGGTTTTTGTTTGTTTTCTGTGTGTCTGATTTGAATTTAAAGCACAAACATCCTGGCACTGCTGCACCCTGGATCTGCCATACATTCTCCGAAAATAAAAGCTCCACGCCTCCCTTGTTTACACCCCTTCCTGGCAAACTCCCAAATGCCTTGAGTCCAATCCAAAAGCACTTCAAACAGAAACCATACGGCTATGGGGGGAATATTTTTTCTTTAATCAAACATTTCTACGGTACAATTAGATAAATATTTTTTAAGGTTTGCTATTAAAATTTGTTAGTATCCTACTGAGTAATACAGCCAGTTGGACTGCTCTAAGTGGCAAACAAACAAATAGTATATTGAAACAAGCGGAAAACTCCACAGGACATATCCGGGAAAGACTGTTCTGAGTGGGGCAGGCATCACTGGTAGGGCTGCAATTCTCCCAGCTCCTATGTCCCACCACCTACACTCCATGTTCTCAGGTCTTTTGTGCTTCCTCTTTTAAAAATGATTATTCATTGTGTTTGTGATTAATGAATCTCTTTATTTGGGGATGTCAGTTTTTGTGGTTCCTTTATATTCTGCACAGAGAGATTTGTTTAATGAATGACAATTACATGTTATTCCATTGTCTCAAGGAATGAAAGGCAGAAAAAAATATTGGAATTTTTTTTCTTCTTCCTTAAGATCAGTAATGGAATCCAGAAAGGTAGAACCAGACAACTTAACTCTATCGGAAACCAGTTTAACAATGTTATCAATTCCATTCAGCCCTCTGGAAGGATTAAAAGGTCATTTGTTTATGTTACAAACCTCTCCCCAATAAACGTATGGCTTACACATTGGCTGCCTTGCAAGGAGGCAGCTGGGGGCAGAGGACGGGTCTAAGCACCACGCAATGGCCCTGTTGGTTCCTCAGAGCTTAGGGACCCCCTGCTTAGCTGGTTCTTGGGTCCTCCCCACCCAACTTCTTTCCCTTGAGGGAGCCCAGGGGACAGGTCCAATGGCGTAGTTTTGGGTCAACCTGAACCCAAACCCCACTACCGCAGGGGATGCCTCAGCTCAGTGTCATGGAGGGGATATTTCCTGGGAGGCTGGGCTGTCCTCTCCTGCAGTCACAGCTGCAAATTTGACCCCAGAAATTGTCTGCTTCTGGAGCATGACCTCGTGAAAGTACATATGTAGGTGCCAGGGCTGCTGTTGCTTTTGCAGTGTTTCTTCTGTTCTGGAATCACTTCAGCAAGACTGGAAGTTTGCCCACATCTGTGGGGCTTTGGCTGCCTCAGATAGATACCGTCCACTCAAAAAGAAAGGACGAAGAAGAAGAAAAAAGAAGAAAACAAACATACTTTTTTCCTAAAAGCATCTTCATTTCCTTCAGTGAGAATATTGAGTGACTGGCAATAGAAATTAAAACAAAACAAGAAAAACCT
Organism: Antrostomus carolinensis; assembly: GCF_000700745.2. Lineage (NCBI taxonomy): Eukaryota > Metazoa > Chordata > Aves > Caprimulgiformes > Caprimulgidae > Antrostomus > Antrostomus carolinensis. The sequence continues at coordinate 12,883 of NW_010292375.1, read as the reverse complement.
CTAGAACTCTAATTTTAATAAAATTATTCTTTTCTTTTAGATAAAGAAGTTTCCTCCCCTGCCCCCCCCATTTTTTTGTCAGAAACACTGCCAGACAGCTGTCAGCGTAGAACTTCACTAAGAGAAGCCAACCGCTTTTCAGATCTTTGGAAATGAATGTTGGAGGTACTTTGTTATGCTTAGCTGATTTATCTGGGCACAAAAGGAGCGCAGGCACTCTGATGTAGATTAAACAGACATTTTGGTGGTTGAGATAATTTCAATAGCACAGTCATGGGATTCATTACTTAGAGTTATCCATCAATTTGATGAGCTCAGAACTATGAAAACCAAACAATCCACAGTCTGAATGAATTTCTAAAAAGAAATAAAATTAAAAGAAAATAAAATAAAACCAAGCAAGAAAGAAAAGGAAAGGGAAGGACACAAGCACCTGCATCACATCATACTTTAAATTCAGCCTAAGAATTCTACTTAAGGTAATGGTTTGAAGCCCAGTGTTTCACAAAGTAATTTTCTCAGGCACTATACTGGCTGCATCGTGGCAGAACAATTTCATTGGGGTATAAGAACAGTGAAAATATTCAGCGCTGGGCTTTCCTGAATGACAATGAGGTGCAGAGCAGGAGCACTGCTGGAAATCACTCTACCATCTCAGAGAAGAGAGCTGGTCATTCTCTCAACCAGGGGAGGACTGCAGCATCCCACACAGAACCAAGCTTTTGTATCTCTAGCAGTTATCTACTTCCCAGGGGCCGCCTAATTGCCACTGCCATCAATTCCCTTGTCACCTGCAATTTCAATCAGTCTCCTAAAGGTTTTCCTACCTAGGTTTTCCCTTTGGTGCTACTTTCGCCTCACCAAACGAGCCTTAGATATCTGTCATGCCAAATGCTTAAGTGATTGTTCCAGGATGGCTGGGGAGCAGCAAACTCTTTGATTATAGATGACCTGTTGTATGTTAGATTAGGTATCTGCTCCACTGTGAAGCTAAATGATACAATGCAGGGGCTGAATAACTCCTTTCAGTCATGGTCTGGGGTTGCTGTAATCCTTTTTATTTTTTCTTAAACCGTGACTAGTCATGTGTTTTCAGTTACAAGTAAATGCAAATCAATCTGTGTGATGTGAACGTTAGGGAATCATGCAATTTTCTTTAATTCATATTATATTAACTTTCACCCACAGGATAACATGTGCACTTGAAACCTGGGCCGAGGAGAAAGGCAGGGGGAAAGGCAAGCAGCAATTATGCATGCTGTAATTGCTCCCACCAGATATTATGGCATGCATTGCATTCAATGTGATTGTAACTCCACGGTAGCATGACATTTTAAGCAACGTCAGCATTTACTTTGCAACTGCAAGCCCCCACCTCCCTCCCTATTCTGCCTTTCCCTGCACAGAGCTCATTCACTTTACAGAGGGCATTCCATACCAGTGGTTGCAAAAGCTACATAACAAAACGCACAATCCTGGGGATGGGGCGATGAGTTCTCGGTCTAAATTTCAGTTGAGAGCTCCAACAGGAGGAGGTTCAGAATTAGTTACTAAACCCACATCCAGCAAGGGCTGTTCTGACTCCAGGCACACTCCCCAGGAAGCCTATGGGCACAAGAACTTTAGTCCTTAGCAGTGCAGAGAGAGACAATACTCAAATACCTCCTTCTTAAAGGAATGAATTTTGAATAATTTAATGGAACAGCTGTTATTTTGACATTTAGAACACCATTTCAATTATTCTGAACTTTGTAATGAGAGAATAAAAGTGCAAGCTCAACACTGGTGCAGGTAAGGTGCTGTAGGTCCAGTGGTCTGGATGGAGCTGGGCAGATTTGTTTTATCCAAGGACACAGTCTTAGAAATGTTGCATTTTATGCTTCTCTTTGGCAAAGCCTGGCACCAGGACCAGTGTGCAATGCAGCATTTTAAGGCACCAGTGGGTTCTTACTGTGCTTTTAATACCTTTTAGGAAGTTTGGTGTTTATTTGATAGCTTAAATCAAAGAGTTGCAAAAGCTAGGAAAAAAACATTCTGGACTAATAAAAAAATGTGGGGTAACATCTGTGCCTGGGCGCACCACTTTGCAAGGGAAGTACTCACACAAGTTGCTGCAATTAGATCAGTATCATGCTGAGGTGTGATAACTTGCAGTCTTATGAATGGCACTCAGAGACTCAGGAGGTGTACTCTCGAGCAGTGTTCCTCTGCTTGTCTTGTTGACTTCAAAGCAAACAAATATTGTGTCTCACTAGTATCCTCTATTAGATCGATAGTGAATTTTAGGTATTACATTCTCAACTCACCACCAAAAAAATATCTTGTTTTCTCTTTTAAGATGTCTGTAATTGAAAGGTTCCCTCTCTAATGCTGTCCTGATGTGGTACGCCTCTAGACTCATACCACACTAGAATGAGGATGATTAGTACAACTTACAGGGACTTAATAGAACTTTGTTCAGTCTTCAGTCATCACTGAATGTGGTCCAAGGATACTGCAGTTTTGTATTGCAAGCAAAAGAAACCACCAAATAAAAGTAATCAAAATACTGAGCTCATATTTATTTAGTATAGTGATAGGTCTCGAGAGAGAGGATTTTATTTCCAAGAGCTGTGTTACAGGAAGATACCGACAGTTTTACTGTAGCAATTGCCTGGATAGGGGGTGTCTTCAGGCTGACAGGCATATAAAAAGAAGGTTGAGACTTAAAGATTTAAAGATAAAGGGAGAAGAACTAGAGCATAACGTGATGGAAAGATGATCTATTAAACAGAGCAGTGGACTTGTATAAAACTGTCACTTCTATAGGAGAAGAGTAGTGCACATGGCTGAACAAAACCTGCAACCCTCTGAACAGTGTCTATACCCAATAAGGTCAACATTAATGAACAAATAGTATTTCAGTGATGCAGGAAATAAAAATCTCATGCTTTCAACCAAGGTGGAAGGCCTCAGCTCCTCACTATTAACCATGTCTGTGGCAAGATGTGATCCTTTGTTTACTCAGCTCTCTTCCGTGAATCCCAAGCACCAAGTGATTCAATTTTGCCCTATCCAGTGAGTAATCCAGTGCAAAGTAGTACAAGCAGGCTGATTTTTCAGATGGAGTCACACAATAGTTTCTTTTTAATTGCATTTGACATTACTGGTAATGTTCTGTGCAGCTCCATGCATAACACACATTTAATTGTACCTGGGTGGTAGTGATAACACTACAGCATGGTAATTTTCTGTATTTGTAGCATGTGGGAGCCAATTCATTCTGAGTATTTCAATGCAGTTTATTAACTGGGAAGATTGGGTAACTGGAACCTCCTTTATTAAAGTTATTGGCTGCCCTGTAGCAACAGAAATAAATTGTGATAATAGCCAGAACAAATTAGCTTGCGTATGAATTAGCCCTTAAATGAAAAGAGGAGGGGGAACTAACCTTCTCTTGGTACATAAAATGCCTTTATTCAGGAAGTATGAGTATACTGACATATAAAAGTAAGCTTCTCTAAGAAAAGAAATCCTCTCTTTCCAAGCACCTGGAAACATATATGAACTTCAGGGCTGAGCTCCGACTTACACCTCATGGACAGGCACTGTGGGGGACTCCCACTTCAGACAATCTGTACCCAAAAGTGCAGTGCAGGTCAGGACTTTACCTTGGGGAAAGCTGATCTTCATAATGGAAGAGCTGTGCAAAGACAGTTCTGGAAAGAGTATAATCATGTCAGCTCATTATTGCAGCTGAGCGACATCACCGGCACTGCTCTCAGCCCTAAACTGGTCATACACCTGAGTGATGTAAATAGAGGTACCCTCACTGGTAGGCAAAGGATCTCTATGTTTTACTATTTACTATGAAAAATCTTAATGCATCGAAAGTCCATAGTGGCTTAGGTCAACCAGAACTTCATTTTAATACCACCACTGTTTTTTGCTCAGTGTACTGAGTTGCTGCTGTACCTCTTCAGAAGTTTTGGGCCTCTTCTCAACTCCCTTGAAGCTAATGGAAAGGTATTTGGGGAATAGTTCAGGGAGCTCAACACAGGCATCTAGTGCCACTCTGGGCTATCCTGCCTGGCCCTTGTTGC
>NW_010292375.1:2430-8771 GCF_000700745.2 Antrostomus carolinensis | reverse complement strand
CTGAACTTTAGGCACATCTCTGACACCATACAGCCTCTAAAATGATACTAGATTAAACTCTTGGACTGCTGCCCTCCTGGCTGCAAGGGGCTGTGAACACACACAGATACAACATGCTCTGAACTCCCTTTCTGGTTGCACAGGAAAATGTCAAAGGATCGATGTAAATAAAAACATAATCTGAGCAGAATAGGCTACTTTTTTATTTTATACATAGCTGAGATCCAGAATCTCTCCTCACATCACTGAGTTAGTCCATATTTTTACTAATGCATGAGTGCAATGAGTACCAGGATGATATTAAGCAAATGCCTGAAAGCTCAGGTAAGTGATGTGTGAGCACTGTGTTCAGCATGCATAATACATCTCCTAGCAGAGCATGAAAATAAAACAGGACTGAGGGTCCTTGAGGCCAGGTCTCTGCAAGCACAAAGCAGATTGCTTAGTTCACTGAAAATGCTGCCTGCACAAACCACAACACAGGCCCCAGTGCCCTCAGATGAAGAGAAGACCAAAACTCACAGAAACAACACATTGTAAGAAGAGAGCAGGGTGAGCAAGACTCTCACTATTGCCTTTGCTCATACTTGCAGAAGATCTACTCAGTGACACATGAGCTTAAAAAATGGATGTACTTGAAGAGAGGGAGAACAGGAGACAATTGAATCTGCCAATCTTACTTGAAGGTAGAGTCCTTCCTCACCCTGAACTTTAACCTTGAACACACTGCCACGACACACCTCCCAGACTTTGGGGTGATTTTTTCTGTACCTCCAGGTGGGCCCACACATCCTGTGCAGCGCTGATTCTCTCTTTGCGGGAAGACAAAACCACCGAGTAATAGATGTAAGGGGAAATTGTATCAACCCTGCGCTTAGAGCTGCTTAGAATATAATTAAATGAAAAAAAACCCCAAACAAACAAGTTTGAAGAAGAAAGTATTTTTAAATGCATAGAGGGCAGGAAGAGTAAAATGATGAAGTAAAGACCCTCTTTTGGGTCATTTATCAGGAGGGGGAAAAATAGGATGTTTGTGAAGAAGCCATGCTGATGTAGAGAGGGCCAACTGAGAGGTACCTTTAGGTTCTAGCAGGGTGTTAATGATCATCTTATTGGTGCTGTGGAGTATATTCAGACTGCCTAATTTTAGGTTATGGACTGAGGTTTCAGAGTTAGAAGTTGGCCTCCTTGAGCTCCCTTGGTAAGCTGCAGACCAACAGAGCATGCAAGAGTTTACTATAACTCAGAGGAGGAGGGCCGTCTCCCTCTGGCCACTGCTCCTTGCTTTCCCCATTTGGAAGCCAAATTAACTCAGAAAATAGCCTATCCTTCCTGCTTATGGCTTAGTTTTTTCTCAACTGAAGTAGCTCAGAGGGTGAGATGCTGAGCAGTGGTGCTGACACAAGACAGTGCCTGGCTGGGAGTGGAGAGGAAAAGGTGCACGTTGCTGCTGCGGCATCAACCATCTATTAACTTAAAGCCATACCCTGGGGTGCTCTGAACTTGCCTTTGGTGGAATGTCTCTTTCAACTGACTATATAAGGGAATTTAGAGTGTCTAGTTTCCTATTTCAGACCCAAGGTGACAGTATGAATACCTTCCCCCCCTCTCCTTCAGCATGGTAATTCTGATAATAGTAGACTAAGGAGCAATGCTAAGAAACAGCATGGCTGTTTGTCTGTTCTTGTTTTTTTCAGAGAAATTGACTGGGATTAATTCCAGCACAGAGTCTGCCATCACAAATCTTTTTTTTTTTTTTTTTTTTTTTTTTTTTAATTACATTATGAAACAAATGTCATTGTCAGGCCTGAAACTAATTTTCTATGAACAAAGACAATGAAATGTATTTGTGAGAAGCAAATGCACAAGGAATGAGATATTAAATTAAACCTAAACTGATATATCTGATATATGCCTGTTTTATCTTACATGATGGTAACGGTGATCTCCATGAGTGTTGGTTTTCTTAGATCACTTTCTAGCTGTGTCCAAGAGCTCTCCCTTTTACCTATAAAGCCCCTCAGCAGTCCTCACTTGCCTAAGATTCAACCCTTAATAAACAACATCATTGTTTATTGTCTCAAGTGAGGCAGACCCTTACCTTCCCACAAAATTTATTTTAGATTTGCCATCAGGTATTTTTTTTTTTAGTCTGGTTTTTATAGCAAAGACATCCGCATGGCCACTGTTTCCTGACAGTCCTTCCACTAGTAACATTTGGCCACATTCAAGTAAATTTGTCAGATGGACAAGGCATCCTAAAAGGGTTGTGAAAGTTGGCTCTCAGGCATGGATCAGTAACTCAGATTAGCGCTATATGGAAGGAAAGGCAGTAACCACTCAACAATTTTATTTGTTCCTGCCAAGAGGTGGCAGCCGATTTACAAGTCAGGGTGTGTCAGATGGTGAATTAACAAAAATGCAGTCATTTGCCTGCTCAACAAACAAGTGGATGAGGAAAGGAGATGGGGACTTGGAGAGAGGGAAGAAAAAATAGTCACAGCATCTTTTGAGGAAGCAGTGAGAAATGCATGCAGTCAACTTAAAATTATTCTTAAAAGCAAAAAAACCCAAAAAACCAAAACCAAAGGATCTATAAGTAAAACATATTTATTCAAGTACCCAAGCACTCTAAAAGGAGTTTCTGCATTGAAGAATCTGTTGCTGTTGTATACTGGTCTGGAATGTTGGATTTTTATGTTTAAGTGGAATTTGCTAACTTTATATTATTCCTACTGTATTGGCTGAAAAAAAAAACCCCAACAAAAAACAACACTATTTAAATCAAGTTTCTTTTCACCCAGAATGAGAGTGATTTTGGGAAAGGGGAAAGCAGTAGAGTGGTGTTGAAGAGCTGTGGATTCTGTCCCTGTCTCTGGCAGTGACCTGTTTAATGTCTGGTCTCAGCAAAGTTGCTTCTCCTCCACACTTCACCGGTTTGGTCTGTCTTACCTTATTAGTCTGTAAAGTATTCAGCTTAGGGACTGAATCTTGCTATGGCTAAACAGTGACTAAGCACAAAGGGTCCTTTGATTCCAGTTAGAATCACTAGCACAGGTAAACTGCAAATCGGAGTAGAGATTTTTCAATGTTATAGGCACAAATATTTTCAGAGGAAATGAAGAATTTGAAAAGGGAAGGAGTGGAGTGTTGACAGCATTGGTCATATATGTGGGAACACAACACTAGAAGGGATACTTAGTGTTTGTCTCCACTGATTTCTCCCATTCTTTCTTGTTGAAATAAACTATTATTGTCCCAAAAGAAAAATCTGTACAATTCAGAAAGTGCCTGTCAGATTTTGAGGTTTTTTTAGTCGTCAAGGTAACATGGGACCATACTGAAAGTCCATAGCTGGATTTTCCAAGCAGGTTCCTGTCCAGCCTGTTGACAGTCTGTTCTCCTGAGCTTCTGAAAATATCCTTTGCAGGAAATTGCAAGATCTGTGATTTTGCTTGTGCTGTTTTGAGAAATTCTGCCAATGACAATGGAAAACAAGCTCCAAACAATGACCCCCACAAGGATTTAGCTGGGTTGACTAGGTAGGGATCTCCAACCTCTAATTCTGCAGAGCAACATGATTATGCAACACATAATAGTCTAGCCAGAATATATTAATATTTAAGGATATAGATGGAAGCTAATGTAAGTCTTTTATTCATATTTTCAGCACTGTAAATGTGAAGAAATCCTCACCTGAAGTCTGTTTAATACCTCCTAGCATCCAGCAGGGTATCATCACACAGAGAGAGATATTCCCTAGGGCAAAGATCTTCCTCCAAACATCCAAAAGGCTAACATAGCACAGAAGTGACCTGGAGAGATGATAAGCAAAGCACGTATTGAAGCATAGCCTCAAGAACCCCTAGTTTGTACAGTCAGTCAAACAAGTCTTTGCTGCCTACCAGTAACCTGGGGAGGATAGTGAATTCAGTTTCAGACAGGGAAAGCTCCACGCAGAAAAAGATAATATTGGTAGGTCACCCTTAACAACAGTTCCAGGGGGCCAAAGGGTCAGTCTTACTGATCTGATTACTAGTCCACTCAGAAGACAAAGGAGTGCTTCATCTCTACTCATCAATTCATCCAGCAAAGCTAGTTTCCATTTCATGCATCATACATTTTTCTTAAAGCAAAGATAAAACCTTTTTAAAATTTTTCCTCCTTTTTTTTTTTCCCCTTCCAGAAGATTTGGGAATAATGCTTAACTGAGGCTTCTTTAATTTCAGAAACAGGTTATTCAAAGTGAATTTCAGTTTGCTCAGTCTAGGGGAAAATCCATGAGCAGGGGAAATTAATTTTCTGAATGGCAATGACAAAAGTGAACTGCTTTTTAAAATAATGGAAATTATGTGGTCAGATTTTAATCAGAAGAACAAAACAGAAGAAGATTGTTATCAGATTGCCTTTGTGCCCCTCAGGTGCGTCAGAGGGACACTGAAGATGTTCTCAGTCATTGTCTACAATTCCTTTTCAAGGCACAAATTCTCCTCGGATATAACACAGTGTTATTTTCTTTCATGTCACCAATTTTTCTTCCCTTTGCAATGGAGATCCTGGAGTATTTTATAGTAGGAGGGGGACTTGTGCCACTTGTCTAACACAGCAGTGGTGGAGGAAAGGCATTTGTTGGGGACAAATGTATGAACTCACTTGAATCACAGCTCTGAGACAAAAGGTTTTATTTGTTTCTGAATTATTTTTGAGGAAGCTGACATACTGGGCCTCAATCTTGCCACAAAAATCAACATCTTTCAAGCTTCATTTCAACAAATAGGTGCAAAAGAAGGTCAAAAGAAGAGAGACCAGAATATCAAACATAGGTTCTTAAGTTGCAGAATGAAAATGAGAAACTGCAGGAATTGCTGAACTTCCAGTATTCCTATTCAATAGAAATTATATGGTGACTTAAGTGATTAGCTGTAAAAATAAACATGTTCATTCCAGAGCAAGAAGAGGTAATGGAAGTCACCCCAAAACAAGAGTAAATCCAAGGAAGAGCAAGTCAAACAATATTGTTACTGTAAGAATATGTAAAGCTCTTTGGCTTAGACCTAAAATAAGCAGTTAAACATAACAATGTCACCATTGTATGTATTTCTGCTATAAATCATTTCGACATCAATGAGTGAGAATGTAGCTGACAAAGGAAACATTATTTTTAAAACAGAAATTGCTGCCCGGTAGTGGAAGCTGGGGAATATCAGAAAGTTACTTTTTGCATCAGTATATGTTGTACAGCTTAATTGGTATTTTTTGTTGCATGAGTGATTGGGAGATTTTATTTAAAATAAGTTAATTTTTAAAATGGAACATTAAAATAGTTAATAGCATGGCACAGACAACAGCATTTATTGGTAAGAGGAAAGGAAGGGGAGACATGCAGAGAAAATGGTTATGGGAGACACAGAAATGCAAAGAGGAATGAATATGCTGCTTTAGCTGCCTTTAGCATTGTCTCTCACTAGAAGAGTCTAGTCTCTTTCTCATTGCCATCCTAGTTCTCGCCCTTTTTTTCCACCACATCTGCCTCTTCTACCTGGACTATGATGGCAGCTACAAGACAGACTTCAAAAAGAAACCTGCAGACTTCAGGAACAGATCCAAGATGAGAGACTGGAGATTGTCTACTTTGCTGGGCTCTGTAGTGCTCTGCTATGCACAGGCTCAGCAGCAGAGCAAACGTTCCTCTCTGAGGTTTTAAATTTCAAACAAATTACTTAAACAGCAGCATAAAACAAACTGATTTTGAGAAACCAAAAGGATCTCTCTTAGGATTTTTCTCAGTCAATGCTGCTAGACTCAGGTCTGTTGGAAGGTAGGGGTTCCATTTCAGTTTATTCCTTCATGAAGTCTCAGTATTTTCTGAGTAGGGGGAACCGGTCTGAAGGAGAAATTACTCTCCTCAGCTGGAGGAGATCCCTAAGATGTCTTGTGACACAGAGCCAGCCAGGATGGAGTCAAACCTCAAACATGTCTTCACTGATGTTAGCCCCTGGGCTTTCAAGGTCTGAGCCCTTTGAAGTGGTTCTGCTTTCCCTTCCACCACCTTTTCTCCTTTCCCCCACTCCAGCCCCTCACCTCTATCTCACTTCTTCTGGAGTAGCTTTCCCATTTGTTTCCACAGGGCCTCCTCCTCTTTATTACCATCCCAAAACTCCATCTGTTAGGAGATCAATTCCAAAAGCATGAGTGATTGCTTTGGGGAAAGAAGTCGTAAAAGCACCACTGCCTGATAAGTGAAAACACCAGAGTGTGTAAGGAGGTGGTCTGGGACCCATCCAGCTGCACGTGGTGGAGGTATGTCCAGCATCTCACAACAGATTTCCCTACCTCTGACG